>NC_092341.1:132445000-132467500 GCF_046630445.1 Rutidosis leptorrhynchoides
TCTTTTGAAAATTAAATCTAGTTTTTACCCTAGATAAGTTTTCCGGAATAACCCTTCACCGGTGTTTGCAAAATATTTTTGTGGGTTTGGTGGGTTTCAGATTTGAAAATTTTAGCTCAAAACTTATGGTTTTGTGTCACCCACTTGCTAACCTTGTATTTGGAAAGCAACAAGTCCAGTTTACTTGTCCCGTATATTACCTTTCGGTAAACTACCGTCCGGTTGTAAAGGAAAGCGTTGAACAAGCAACTGTGAAGGCAATATCCCCTGACATGCTTTTAATTATGGTCTATAACGTGTCAGACACAATTACTATCCTTGGTAGGAGCAATAGTAAAGCTCACCCTTATAATTTGTAGGTTTGGTACAAGGTCCTGTCTTTGACCACTATGCAACCACCGTTCTTACGGTTGACACCCGATTTGGTTCAGGTGACCTAATGAATTCCAGGTGAATTCCTAGGATTTTACGTTCAATGGTAATGAACGCATTGAAAATGGGTTTTTAGAAAACAAATCGGTTTGTAATTTTGATCAAAATATTTTCTCGTTCAGGCTCGAGTTTAGATATCATTGAATTCCATGAGTTTGTAATTCTCCATCTTTAAGGTCAATCTCAAGGATTGAGTAATATCAGGCTTAAAAGCTGATTTTTGATCTTTTAAGAAGATTATCCTTTCTGGGGATCTGATTCATTAGTCTTATCCAGCTAATTTGCACGGTGCCCCCCATTGTACGAGATAAATCCTTCTCATGGTTAGGATAAATCTGACCACTTGGCGACCCTGTTTAATGCTGAGGTCCGTGGATTTCCTGCTGATTTTAGTGATGATTTTTCTAGGTTTTTCATCAACCTACAGTTGGTCTGGACGACAACTTCCTGACCTAAATCAAGAAGCGCGTTTCTTTTTCGGAAGACTTTACTTCCTTTTAATGATGAAATTGATTCATTGTGTAGATCCATCTCTTCTTTTCTTTCATCGGGTAAAACAGTTTAGTTTAGTCCAAAGCAAAAGTATTTTCAGTTATTTGTACAAAAATATGTGACATATGTTTTGAATAACTTGGAGAATTTTTCCACACTTGGCTTTTATTTTCCTTTTTATTGTCCTCTATTCCATTTTAAATGAACTTTAACATTTTGGTTTGTTTATCAATTTATGTCCTTTCCGAGATAACAATAATTTTGGTGTTAAAACCTAGTTTTATCATTCATAAATATGTATAAATATGATTTTGAGTTCATTTAATTAAAAATTTTGAAAAATTTTACTAGAATTGGGTAGTCAGTATATAAGACTAGGGCTGTTCTTTATTATCAGAGAGCACTAGATTCTAATACAACTACTACTTTACTAGCATTTCTAATGGTAACCAAGTGTATAAAGTAAAAATTTTAAAATCCGAAAGAATTTAACCCCTTCCCACACTTAAGATCTTGCAATGCCCTCATTTGCAAGAAATCAGTAACAATTTAAATTATTGAGGGTGATTTGTGTGAAAATGATTAAATTTTACCAAAGTTTCCAAACATATTGGTGTTTGTTTGCTGAATGATAAATGGTGCACATCATTTGTTCATTCCGTCTTGTTGTTATTTCACATATATTTGGCATCTTGTCGCCAAAATTAGTTGCTTTTGCTGAACTTAATGCCAGTCTTTGGAAATGCGTTGTTTTACCCTGTTGTGTACATAAGATAAACTGCATACATATATATACATATTTTTGAAGTTTGGTATATTACCCCACATTCAAAAATTATTAAAATCTAAGAATAAAAGTTAGAAAATTATAAAAACTATTACAATATTAAATAAGTATTAAATGTATCAACATTACAAATTACAAAATAAATAAAACTAAGTAGACTATGGATGATACTGATACCAGTAGGGGTTCCATGCATAACCATAGGTGCTATAAAATGCTTCGGCTGGGTTATACGTAGGATACGGTGGTTGAATCTCTATAGACCAGGGAGGGAATATGGGCGATGGAGTAGGAATATAGTTTCCACCTATATGTTGGCAATAAGCTATGATTTGGTTTTGATGAACTTGCCAATCTTCAAATGCTCTATGTCTAGCATTTTCGTACTCCTGTGAAGCTATAAACCTTTGCATTTCTTGCATTTCATTTCCCCCTCCTACATTACCTTGCTGTTGGTTTCTCTCAACCTGTAGATGTCTACCATGGTATTGTACTGCGGCGTTATTTCGCCTCTTCAAAACTTTCGCACCATGGTATACATTTAAACCTATTGTATCGCGGGGTTCTGGTTCTTCGACTAATAATCCCCCCGACTTATATCCACACCGAGATATTCAGCAATCAAAGTAATAAATATACCACCTCCTATTGTGCTATGCGGTCTCATCCCCTAACCATAGCTGATAAATAATAACCCACACAATAAGGTATACTTACAGCGCTTTGTGGGTCTCGAATACACATATGGTAAAACTAATCCTGTTCATTTACCTTTTCCTTGTTCTTACCTCTTTGTGTAATCGAATTAGCTAAAAACCTATGAATTACTCTTAATTCAGCTCTATCTATATCCAAATAAGAGTAATTTCCCCCTTTGAATCGGTGATGGCTTGTCATTTGACTCCATACACCATGTGTATCAAAATTTTCATCTATCTTTCTACCATTTAGTATCAACCCTCTACAATCGGCAGATGCTAACTCCTCAGGCGTATATATACGTAAAGCCTGAGCCATGTCTAGTAAAGACATGTGGCGCATCGAACCTCCTAACAAAAATCTAATAAAAGATCGATCGGTTAAACTAGCTACCCGATCATTTAATTCTATACTACACAACAATTCTTCACACCATACTTTATATACAGGTCTACGCATGGTGAATAAACGTACCCAGTCGTTAAAAGTAGAATTACCATACCTCTGTGCAAGTAATTCCCTAATTGGCCCGGCCAATTCTACAGCTTCTAATGGTCCCCATTCTATGACCCTAGGTACCTCAACAACTTTAGAATGAAGAGTATGCAAACCCCTTTGGTATTTTGGATAATCTATCCAAAGTCTGTCAAATCTCAGGTTCGGGTGCAAATCTTCCAAGTGCATATCAGAAAATGTCATGACTGGATGAGGTATATCTTGTTTGTAGTAGTTATCCACCTCCTGTTGTTCCGCATTCTCAGCAGGAGCATTGCGAGCTTGGGATGAAGATTCACCCCTTTCAGTCTGCAAAACACATCAAACACAATTTTTGTGCATCCAAATATGCATTAGTGTCAGCAAAATCATCAATCAAAATAATTACAATGACATGATCAATTTATATCAAACTTAAGCTCATTTTCATATTTTCATCAAATCTACACTTTTTCAAATAAGCATATACGAAAATGTTCGCCAAGTTCATAAGTATTCAACTCAAATAACATGTCAAAATAATCATTACTAGCAATTAAACAAGTTTCAAATGGCATTATCTCTCAAAAATCAAGTTCATGAATTTTAGACTTGAAAAAGTCCACTTTAATTCTCAAAATCATGTTTAGGCTCAAAGTTTGGATCATTTAACTACCTAAACATGTTACACTACTTAATTTAGCAACAATTTATGACAAAAATCGGCCATAACCTGTTTATATCAAAAAGCCCCAAATTGCTCAAGAACACAAACCCTAGATTACTCAAAATTTGAAGTTTAAAGCTTCTAATCATGTTAAATAGCATCAATCTAGGTTATACAAGCATAATACATAAGCAATTTAAGCATAATTACACTAAAAAGCATCAAAATCGAATTGGGTATAAAATTGCTCAAGAACACTAATTTTCGGATTAAATGGTGTTTAGGTGTAGAAATTTACCGTTTTTCTTGAGTAATTCCTTGATAGCATCCTTCTCAACATGATTTTAGTAAAAGATTTGATGATTAATGGTGAAAAAATTCGATTTTTGTGTGATATTTTCGGGTTTTTTCGCAGTATGTTTTGTGGGTGTTGTGTGGACTGAGCTGTTCCAGCTCCTTTATTTTTTTCTGTAATTCGGTCCCTCCGCGAGTCGCGGTGTTTGAACCTTCAAACTCCGCGAGTCGCGGAGTTTGAATTTTTTTTTTTTTTTTTTAACATCTTATACTAATTAAAACAATTAAGTAATTAATTTTAAAATTTTGTTTCCCTTGTTATTTAGGACGAGGTCATTTCGGATCGATGTCCTAGTCCGTCCTTCGACAAAATTTTAAAATTTGTCTTTTTGTAGCGATTGTTTTAAAAGCTTAGATTTTTATTTTTTTTAGTTTTTTAATGTTTTTGGCATACTTTAATTCAATAAGATTAAAAATAATGATAATAAAAGTTCTCGTCCTCCCTTGGGTAAAGCAATTTCGGTTCAAAGACCTAGTCTTCAACTTACGACGAATTTTAAAAATCATATTTTTAACTTAATGAGATAAAGTAAATTTTTGTTTTTAAATTCACACAATTTAAATATAAAATTCAAAATTAATATTAAAAATTCACACCAAAATTACAATTTAAAATGCATAAAAATAAAATTTATATTTTAAAAATTAAAAATTCACACCAAACTTAATTTAAAAATTGATATTATAAATTCACACCAAACTTATATTAATTTTTCAAATATTTACAATTTTAAATATATTGTTTTTACAAAGTTTACAATATTAATTTAAGATTTATATATTAATTTTAAAAACATGGTAAAAATAAAATTAAAAATCTTTTTGGCTTTTTATCCCACTTTAATCAATCAAATATTATCAAAAATATGCGCCCCTCTTTTCGGTAAAGTAATTTCGGTTCCATGACCTAATTTAACTCATGACGAATTTTTGAAATATTTTGGGTTGATTGATTAAAGATATTTATACCTTAAGAATAAACGTTAAATTTCGCAGTGATGTAATAAATTTTTGAATGATATCAATAATTTCGGTCGCCAAACCTAATTTTATTCAATACCAATTTAATACTTTATAGCGAACAAATTAGCATTTATTATCAAAAGGTTAAAAATAAAAATAAAAAAAATAAAAACTGTACAAACATACCTGTGAAATAGATTTCTTAGTTATATGATTTATCCCATTCATAAGATAGTCGGTTTAATTGGTTTTCCATGGCTACATAGGCGTAACCTCGAGCATTCAGTGTTTTTTCTTCTAAACATATGAACGGTCCGTCTCTGCATAAAGTAACAAATTCGGTATTTGAATAGGTTTGATTATTTGAACATTTACCTCCATGTGACCATTTTCCGCATTTGTGACATCTTTCTAGGTGTCGTGCTCTTCTTTTCGCTGCGGATTTTGATTTTCCTTTACCAAATTGTGACTTATTATCTTCGCATCTGGATTCTTTTCTTACTCTGTCCAATCTTTCTCTGATTACTGATACTATTTCACTCGGAAGTGTGTCATTATTACGTTTAGTGATCAAAGCGTGTAGCATTAGACCATGGTTTAGTTCACAGGCAGTCTTCATTTCCTAAAAAAAATAAAAATTCAGAATGGGGGGAGAAGACTAGTTCTTTAGGGTCTGCTAGGGAAAGACCATTCGGGGTCCATTTTCGAGAACTACACAAAAACAGACAATCTAACTCTAACAGAAATACATAAACCCCCTATACTTAGTTAGCTGTGGTATCGAAATTGTGATTACTTCATTGTCTTCTTCCATCGGACCATGTATGTAATGTTTAACTCTGTGACCATTAACTTTAAATTCAATCCCATTTGAATTTATTAATTCTATCATTCTGTATGGGAAAACTCTTTTGACTATGAATGGTCCAGACCATCTTGATTTCAATTTTCCAGGAAATAGCTTGAATCGTGAATTGAAAAGAAGAACTCTGTCTCCTTCTTTAAATTCTTTTGAAAACCTTTGATTTAAATATTCATTTATGGTGTGTCTTTTTAAAAGAATGCAATATTTACAAAACGTATCATATAGAGGTCAAATACCTCGCAATGAAATCGATGAATGACGTGTTCGTCCATATGGATTTGGAGCGATCATCACATGAGGGGGAGAAATTACTGTCTACTCCTCCCATGAACACACATGTACCATAATCAATTAATCACCACTTGAACCAGCTTCCATAGATAAACAAAGGGTTAAAACTCAAGCTAAGGATTGTGATGCAATTAGATCCGAACCCTTATTATCTTCAAGTGATGATGATGATGATGATGATGATGATGATGAGTTTATGCCAGAATTAGATGATGAAAGTTTACCTCCAAAGAAGTATACAATGCCCTATAAACAACCAGAAGATTGAACGAGCTTAATTAAAGAGGCAGAAACACAAAGATCATCAGCTTAAGATTCAACTGGAGTTGCTGAGAAATAAGACCAAGCACGAAGTGTGCTGCTGGGTGATAGAAGTGTTGAAACCCTACACATGTGGCAGAGCAGGGTACTCAAGAAACTACTACTGAAGGACTAACCATTGCTCAACCTACTGGTTCATCTGGATTCACACCAGAAGCTGAAGCAGCACTTGAAAGAATGTTGTATGAAATGATTCAAAATGGTCAAGCATGTCTTTTAAGAACAGCAGAGATTCCTCCTCCTGCTCCTCCTCCATCACTCTCCTTTAAAGAACATGAGAGTCTCAATTTGGGTATTACTGTTGAAGAATGGCATATGAGAGATGAACTTTCCATAGAGGATAATATTAGATGAATCAGATCAAGGTATCACCCTTTGGATCAAGAACTGTACATCAATCCTTACAACCTCAACAAGCCTATCGAGCAGTACCTTAGAGTTCATGGCTTGAGGCTAAGCACTAATAGAGAACATGAGATGTTTAGAGAAGCTAAAAAGCTCAAAATGGGTATCATAGAATACTCCATACTGATGAGCACAGAGGAAGGAAGGAATACATCAGTTGCAGAAAAAAAACCTGAACCTTTCATATGAAGAATACATTATATCTATTCAGCTGGAGCAATAGACGAGGTCTGATGCTGAGCTAAGTGAATTGATAAGTCTACAGCAACAAGAAGAGAAGTTGGCTTCTCAAGAAAGAAAAAAAAGAAGAAGAAGAAGAGTCTCTTAAAGTAGCCAAAGCTCTTGTTGCTGCTTAAGAAAAACAAGTAGATGTAGAAGAGTCAGATGAGAAAGCAGCACAACAAACACCAGAACAACCTCTTACTGACAGATCACAAACAGCATGAGAAGGAGTGATGAGAAACAGGTACTCTAATGTGATGACTAGAAGACTGAATCCAGCCAAAATAATCAAGAGCACAAAGAAAGTCTTCTCCATCTTTAGGGAAGATAATGTATCTGAGGAAGTGAATGTGGATGATCTAAGATTATTTGGTCACTCTGAATGGATGGAAATGGTTCAATAGTTTGCGGAAAAAGGAAGAGCAATCTTAAGAATATGCTGATTCCAAAATTGAAGGAATACTTCAAACAGGCCACTTTGTATGCAATGCACCAGAAGTTGATGTTGATGCTGAACTTGCCAAGAAGAAGAAGAAAACTGGTGCTGACCCATTCTCATTCAGGCGAGAACCAATCATTCTTCCAGCAACTATTCCAACCTTCAGAATAAAAGACCTACCAGAGCTATTCCCAGATGTGGATCTAGCAAGTATCAAGATAAAAGAAGAACCAGTAGATGAAGAATAGAATCTTAGTATCTTGATAATTTGTAATTTTTGATACTTTGATCTCTGCAGTTTTCTATTCTCTACTATGTACCCTGATTGAATATAATAGATATTACACCATGAGTTATCTTCAAAAGTACTTCAAATTATAAGATATAGATAAGTCATTAGAAGATCCCATCAAAAATAAACTTTAAGGGACAAAAACTTATCATTTTTCTTAAGTCCTTTAGAGTTGGGCCTTAGTGTTTTTCTTTTCATGTCACATGTTTGGTAATCATCAAATAGGGGGAGATTGTTGAGTCCCTACTGAATTGAGGATTTAATTATGATAAAACATAGTTGTAAACACTAGTTGTAATGTGCAGGTCAATATAAGTTTATTTATTTGTTAAACATCAATGTTTGCTTTGTCTAAGTGTTTAGTATAATGCCTTCACTGTCAGCACAAGATAGTTCAAGTTTCAAGGTTTCTTCTTATCAACATAAGATGTACGCAGAACCAGCTCAGCCACTTAAGAATAACCAGTAACTGAAGAACCAACAGGAGGCTGGAACAGCACACAACACTTAGACAAATCATGCTCCATTAAAAACATGATCGTTTCTTGTGTTGTCTACATCAATTGTCACTATTTAACTGACAATGAAGACGAAGTTGAACAGAGAAGGACACGAGTTGGCGGCTGAAAAGTGACCTTACATGACAACGAAGGAATGCAGAAGATTAACCATGCGCAGTTCTTGGTTAAAGCTTTGTCAACGCCCGAGGAACCCCACATTCCATTTGTTTAATCAAAATAAATGTCCAAAGGGGTGTTCCTGAAATTAGCTCTCAAATAAGGAAAGGGAGACTACATGCTTCTTGACACAGTTGTCGGCATGATACAAACATCCTTTGTACCAACAGACAATAGATCAATTACATGGATTTTAGGGCTCATATAAATAGATGAAACAACAATTGTATAAATTAGTGGTGTGGATATTAAATCTAAAGAGTCAACCTGTAAGCTTAATTTGTTGAAAGCTATTAGGTGTAACTGTATCAACCGGTTCTCACTTCCGTCAAGGATAACCGTAATTTTTTGAGATCTTATCAATAAAAGAATAACCGTTAAAAATTATTTTTGACTCTGATTTAATTGTTTGTTAATTACACTTAATCGACTAACTAATATGTATTAAAAAAAGAATTGTATTCCCCCCTTCTTACAAACTTCCTGTTGTTAATTCAAGACTAACAAAATGCCTACGCTAAACTTTAACCTGATGTAACTCCCTAAAAATTGAAATAAATTTTAATTATCATTTTATGTTATAATAATGAGTTAAATGATTTATATAATTACAAGCTATTTGGTAAATGGAGTAAGGGACTAGCGTTGCAAAAGTTATGAAATGTGAAGTTAGGAAATGGAGTTAGGAACACTTAAGCTAAAGTGTGATGGGGAAGGACCAATGTTTTTAAAAGGCGAAAGTTAATTTAATAAAAGAAAGAAAGAAAGGGAAGTATCTAGTTTTACTTCTAAAATCTTCAAGAAGAAAATACAAAGGAGGCATTAAGCGATTGATGGATAGAACCCACTTTAAGGTTTATGAAATTTGAAGATTTATCTCAGTTAAGTTCGAATTCAAGTAATTAAGGGTGTTTAAAGCAAAGTATAAGCAAGAAATCATCATCTTCTTCATCCTTTCTTGCTAAGATAAGCTAGGGTTTTGAAGTGAAATTGAGGTATGATGTGTAAAACTGATTTTTACATATGTGTATGTTTAATTGGTATGTATTCTATGAATTTTAGTATGGTTTATACTTTTATGTATTGAAAAATGAATTTAAGAGTTATGATATGTATCATGTGGGTTAAGAATCCAATTATAATATTTAAAAGTTAATCACCTTGTTTTGATGATGACACAAAAGAAATAAGTGTTTAATCATATGTAAGACGACATGAGTTCATAAGCCTACACTATCTCTAGCAAAAGACCAATACATAAATAATTAACTTAGTAAAATTGTTATGCGGCTGCACCACGGTCGACCGGGAGCCTGACCGTGGATGCCCTGTACCAACGGCTGCAATCCTTTTCAAAACCATTATCTGCGGTCAACCACACGGTAGACCGTGGATCGACCGCAGTTTTCTCTGTAACCAAATTCATCCACTTTAAGATAGACCACTTTGAGGCATCTATAATTTACAAAACCTTTTTAAACATACTTATAATAGTTGCCTTCTTTGAATTCAAAAGAGTTTTGAACCAAAAGATGTTAATTTTTACTAATCACACATATTGACATCTTAATGACATTTTAAGCTCAAATAAGATTTAATACAAAAGTGGTTTACGTTTTACTTGCTACAATATGTCATTCAAATACATACTAATGATGTTCATTAAAAGTCCCAACAAAAGAGTTGCTCTCCCATAACTTTTATGTATCATTTTTATACATGTGTTATTATGAACTAGTAAGTTGTTGATGTAAAAATCTCCAAGTTAGTTCCAACTAGATTCAAACTAGTTCATTTGAGATGCAACAATATTCTAAATGACAAAATACTTCCATTAGCAAAGTGACAAGTAATTAAGAAAGGTTGATGAAATTTTGGAAGATGATGCTTTGTCAAGAGATAAAATTCTGCAATTACCCTATTAAGTAATTGATGACAAATGGTCAAAGCTTGAAGACTTTCTTCTTTTAAGGACATGTCAACTTCTACACTTATGTCCAAAACAAAAAGGGTAATGGGGATAATTTCAGAGATAATTGGCTTTTAGTTGTAGCTATTCAACAAGGGAAAATGACAATTTTCAAAGGACAAAAATGGCTATAAGAATCAGATGTCAGAGGTACACGGTTGAACCACGGTCAACCGTGCAGTGAGCCGTACAGCTTCCAGGCATATTTATCTTTTCTGTAAAAGCCAAGCCTTGGAGCATTTGAATACTTACCTCTTGCACTCATATTTTCTTATACTTTCTGATATCATTCTTATAATTTATTGTAATCTTTTTGAGTGATTCTAGCAAGAGTACTTGTAAGATTAAGTTGTGAGTTTACTTGTAAACTATCTTCTTAAAGGGATCTTGAAGGTAGTTGTGTTTTCACTAGGATTGTGCATTAGGATCTTATGGTAAGAGCTTTAGGTGTTTGTGAAGTCTTCAAAGGGACATAAGGGTTTACAAGTTGCGGCTTATTGAAGTACTAGTGTTGTATCCTTACACTCCACCGAGTTTGGAGTATCATAGTGAAGAAAAATCTCAATTCGTAGAATTGGGGAGTGAATTAAGGAAGATTAGTTAATATCTTCCCGAACCACTATATATCGTTGTGTTTGTTCTCTTTTCCTTTATCTCTTTGATTACATATACATAAACATATATTTTATTCGTATTATTTGAGAACAAACATTTCAAGTCACACTATATCAGATTCAAGTTCAAGAAAACGTAAAGAAATTTTTTAAAAATCGACTAAGTAACTATTCACCCCCTCTAGTTACTTACATATCAAGATGGGTTTTTGCAATGAAATGGAAGTATTATATTGAATTAAGGTTGAAGTTGTAATGTGGTCCAACGGTTGGTGGCCTGCGTCTTTTAGGGGAGGTCAGGAGTTTGACCCCCGTTCGCTACATATTAAAAACACAATTTCATCCCTGCCATGAAGTCCACCCATGACACCTTTCCCATATCGTTTTGGGGGGGGGGGGGGGGGCGGGGGTAAAGGGGAGGGGGTTTTACTTCGCCGTGCCCTTGGATCAGTTTCAAGGTTTCCTTCCGGCCAGCGATGGATGCGGGGTTATTATCGCTGCATCGGCATAGTCAAAACGGGAGATGATCGCAACAGATGATTTAGTTCCCCTCGAGTGATTCCAATCGCCCTCCAAAAACATTTATATTGAATTATGGTGAGATTATGATATGGTTATGTATAAATATGAGTTTTTAGGATAACTATGGTATATGATTATGTGTAAAAATTGTTAAAGGATTATAAATGGTGTAAACGATGACTAGTTAAACGGTAAATTGGGTTAAGATGAGGTTATGCACACCAAGTGTTTGATTAAATGCTTGAATAAAAATGTAATATGAATTTAGGATAAAAGCTTATAAAAAAAGATGTTAATGTAAGAAGTTAATGGGAGACTTGTAATGATCATGAAATTGATAATCTAAGTAATAATATAGGTGTCAATTGTTGGTGATTTAGGGTTTTAAGAAAATAATTTTCCAATTAATTATTATCATGTACATACATATGATAACAATAACTTTAAGCGGAAGAATATTAATTATATTGAATTAAATAAATCACCAAAAACGGATCCATATGATTTATACGGTTAAATAAATAAATACAACAAGAGAGTCTAAAGATTATACTTTTCTGGTAGAACCAGATTGAAGGAAGAGAAACTAACAACCAAATATATGATTGCCGCTAGGGTAGTCCACACTACACTTCGAACAACATCAAACGGATGTGCTAGTCCCGTCAAGTAATAATAAATATTAAAAGGACCAAAATATATAAATATATTTAATTTTGTTAGTCGTAACCGAAAAAAAATTAGGGTTTAAAGTTTTTGTCAAAACCAATTGTATTCGCGAGTCTTGTTTACTTCCGTCGAATAGAAAAATAACAAACTATCTTGGGGTTTTGATATTTGTCGAAAAATAATGAATACCAAAATATGTGTAGGGTTTTCTATTATATACCTATATCTAAAAGGTAAAAGGGAAATGAATAGTACTACTCTCTTTTTCAATTCTCACAAACTTAACCCCCTAACTTTCATTAAAATACAAATCGAACCCCCACTTTATATGCATATTTTTTCCCAAAATTACGTATATCTAAAAGGTAAAAGGGAAATGAATAGCACTACTCCCTTTTTCAATTCCCACAAACTTAACCCCCTAACTTTCATTAAAATACAAATCAAACCCCCACTTTATACGTATATTTTTCCCCAAAATTAACAAGCTTAACCCCCTAACTTTTATTAAAATACAAATCAAACCCCCACTTTACTAACTTTTTTTTTTTACTAATATTCAATTTTCACAAACTTAACCCCTAACTTTTATTAAAATACAAATCGAACCCCCACTTTATACGTAAATTTTTTTCAAATTTCACAAACTTAACCCACTAACTTTTATTAAAATAAAAATCGAACCCCCACTTTACTAACTTTTTTTTTAAAATAAAACCCGAACGCTAAAAGAAGCAACTTTCACAAAAGGAACAACCCTTCAATGTTATGTCGAAAAAATTCTTTTTTACAAAATAGATCAAGACTTTTTTTTTAACTCGCATTCAAAACGGAGCCCCCGACGCGAAGCGAGGGCTCCACAACTAGTTGTATATATAAACCAGAGAACTAAAGATATTATATATAAGCACAAATGTCGGTTACAAAGAATACGACTCCAATGTCGGTTAACAAAGTATTAATCACAATACAATTATGAATTTTTTCCTTGGTCCAAACGCTTAGAAACATAACATAATTATAATTATATAATTATATTATATTTAATTAAAACATTCATTAAGTAACTATTAATTAATTAATTATTTAATTTCTTTTTTACTTGAATAATATATATCACATATATATTATTAATTTGACGTCTAGGTGTATATGTGTGTGACCCCAAAGGCTCAAATGAATTTAGCCATATAGTTATGTGTTGTACCTTGCGCATAAATCCTACAGACTCCCACTTGTGCACGGCACAACACCGGGTAACTATACAAACAATGGTTAGCGTCTAGCAACACGCCATTTTCCCTAAATTCATGTGAGGGTAGTTTCTCAAAACTTCTCATAGTAAGTGTTAAATGTCATTTATCCCTTTGTTTCAGATACTTTAGTTAAACTTAAGACATGGATCATCGGTCATTCTCATTTGTTTAACAATTATATTTCTCGATCTTAGAAATGAATCAGATCACCAAACTAATTAAGTATCATCTCAATTACATTTGGGTGCGGCCACACAAATATCTTATTCATTCATCGAGGAGCTCAAAAGTATCTAACTCCAAATAGGTTGGAGGAACAAATCATATTTTGCCTACACGTGTCTGTCACGAGCTTCACATTACACCCAATAATGGCTTTTATAACAGCCTTATTCAGGACAGCGTTTAACCATATCAAAGTATAATGCTCCACACATTGAAACCGGCGTGCATCTCAAGTCGAAGGACTTATGACATAACCACTTGCGAGTTTCACTATTGACGCTGATCCATGCAGTGAAAACTCAAAGGTTGGGTCATTCCAATATTCATCCTATGAATACATGTGAGTTTGATAGTAACACATTACACCATATCAAACACTCACATTTGTCTTAGTTTGATGTTACTCCCGTATCATCAATCGACAATGGAAATTTAGAATAAGTCATTATTCATGGATTTAAACATGCAAATATAGAACACAGTAATTATGAATAAAAACGATCATAACACATTATATCAATTCGTTACAATAAAAACTGCTTTCATGTTCCAATTATCCAAATACTAAAATTACATAAAACTATTAGCTGGTCTAAGCCCAATGTTCCTAGAATGCTCGACATGCTTGGTACAAGACATTTGCTTTGTGAACGGGTCAGCTAGATTGTCTTCTGTTGGAACCTTTTGAATACGTACGTCACCTCTCTCTATAACTTCACGTATGTAGTGAAATTTTCGAAGGATGTGTTTGGCACCACGTAGAACTCCTGGTTCATTTGCTATTACTATAGCACCAGTATTGTCGCAATACATGTCCATGGGATTTTCAATGCTGGGAACAACGCCAAGCCCAGATATGAATTTTCTGATCCAAACAGCTTCCTGAGCAGCTTCAGATGCAGCAATGTATTCTGATTCTGTTGTAGACATCGCTGTAGTGCTCTGCTTCGAGCTTCTCCAGTCAACTGTGCCTCCGTTCATAACGAAAACGTAGCCAGATTGTGATCGACTATCATCTCGATCAGTTTCGAAACTAGCATCAGTGTAACACTTTATGCTTAGTTCATCGAAACCTCCGTAAACTAAGAACATATCTTTAGTGTTTCTCAAATACTTCAATATATTCTTTACAGCAGTCCAGTGACTATCACCTGGATTCTGTTGGTATCGGCTCGTCATATTGAGAGCGAAAGAAACATCTGGTCTAGTGCACCTCATAGCATACATGATGGATCCAATAGGTGAAGCATATGGGACTCCAATCATTCGCTTCACCTCTTCAGGTGTAGAGGGGGCTTGAGTCTTACTCAATACCACATTTGGTTGCATCGGAAGACTACCACGCTTGGAAGCTTCCATCTTAAATTGCTTTAAGATTTTGTCAACATATACACTTTGACTTAAACCTATTAACCGCTTAGATCTATCTCTATAGATCTTGATTCCTAGGATATACGCTGCATCTCCCAGATCTTTCATAGAGAAACATTTTCCAAGCCAGGACTTAACGTCTTGTAGCGTTGGAATATGATTTCCCATGAGTAATATTTCATCAACATATAAGATCAGAAAGACTTTAATGCTCCCACTAGCTCTCATGTACACACATGGTTGGTCAAGGTTTTGTGAGAAACCAAACTCTTTGATTTTCTCATCAAACTTCGTGTTCCAACTCCTTGATGCTTGCTTTAATCCATAAATGGATTTCTGAAGCTTGCATACTTTATTAGGATACTTAGGATTCACAAACCCTTCAGGTTGCACCATATATACGTCCTCGCTAAGGTGACCATTTAGGAATACGGTTTTGACATCCATTTGCCAAATCTCATAGTCATTGTACGCTGCTATAGCTATGAGTATCCTAATAGCTTTAATGTCCGCCACTGGAGAAAAGGTCTCTTCATAATCAACCCCGTAGGTTTGAGTATAACCTTTTGCTTCCAAGCGGGCCTTAAAGGTGTGTACATTTCCATCCATGTCCGTCTTCTTCTTGAAGATCCATTTACACCCAACAGGCTTGATGTTTGTTGGGAGATCAATCAAGCACCAAACTTGATTATCTTTCATAGACTGCATCTCTTCATTCATAGCATCTTGCCATTTATCAGATTAAGGATCTGACAATGCAGCTTTGTAATTAGCGGGTTCGCCCAGATCCCCTAATTCCAAGTCCTCCATCGTAACCATAAGGTTTAACCTTTCAGGTAGACGAGAGGTTCTATTAGATCTACGAATGAGACATGCTTCGTCCTGTACCTTGACACTTTCATGTTGAGGCTCAGTACGAATTTCGCTAGTGCCTTCAGAAGGTAATGTATCTTGTTTTTAAATTTCTTCAAGGTTTACAGTGCTCCCACTTGCTTCTTGTAAGAGGAGACTCTTCTCCAAAAACTCAGCATATCTAGCAGTGAAAACCTTGTTTTCTGCTGGATAGTAGAAGTAGTATCCCATCGTTTCCTTTGGGTATCCTACAAAGATACATTTGATAGTTCTGGACTCAAGTTTGTTTGGTGTATCACGCTTCACGTGAGCCTCACAACCCCAGACTTTCAAGTAAGAAAGATTTAGGACTTTCCCACGCCATATTCATATGGTGTCTTGTTTACCTTCTTGGTTGGAACCATGTCGAGAATGCGTGCAGCAGACTCAAGAGCATATCCCCAAAAGGATGCTGGTAGAGTTGTTAGACTCATCATTGATCGGACCATGTCAAGCAAAGTTCGATTTCTCCTTTCTGACACCCCATTATGCTGAGGTGTGTAACGAGGAGTAAACTGTGAGACAATCCCACGATCTCTCAGATGATCTAAAAAATCTTGACTCATATATTCGCCTCCACGGTCGGACCGTAGAACCTTAATGGTGTTTTCAAGTTGATTTTCTACTTCATTTTGAAACGCTTTGAACGTTTCAAATACTTCATGTTTATGTTTAATCAAGTAAACATAACCATATCTACTGAAATCATCAGTAAAAGTAATGAAGTAGGTAGCTCCATCTCTAGACATTGTTCTAAATGGGCCACATACATCAGTATGAATGAGTCCAAGTAGATCACTCGCCCTTTCAACCTGGTGGGTAAAGGGTTTCTTTGTCATTTTTCCAGATAAACAAGATTCGCATATGTCAAATGACTCATTACCGGTTGACTCAAGAAGCCCAGCGTGTTGCAGCTTTGTTATGCGTTTCTTGTTTATATGACTAAGACGACAATGCCATAGATATGTGGAATTCAAATCATGCTTGAATTTCTTAGTGCTACAATTAAATATAGAACTTTCGTTTGGAACAAGATTATGCATATCAATTTCAAAAATACCATCTCTAGGAATAGCATTAAAATAAAAAACATTATCCTTAGAAACTGAAATACCATAATCTGTGAATACATGATTAAAACCATTATCCTTCAAACGAGAAACTGAAATAACACCTCTAGTAATAGAAGGTGCATAATGACAATTATCTAAAATAAGAATAAGTCCACTTGGGAGGATGAGCTCATAGCTTCCTATAGGTTCGACAGCTGCACGATCGCCATTGCCAACGTACAGATCCAAAGCCCCCTTATTCAGCTTTCGAATTTTCCTAAGTCCCTGCATATCATTACAAATATGAGTACCACAACCAGTGTCATACACCCAAGTTTTATTAGGAAAATTATAGAGTTCTATAACGAAGATACCTGAAGTGCTGGTCGAACCAGCCTTTCCCTTCTGCAACTCTTCCAAGTAAAGCACACAGTTTCGTCTCCAATGACCAATCTGGCCACAATGGTGACAAGCCATGTTCTTTGCGGGAAGCTCTTTCTTTGCTGGTGGTGGAATTTTCTTCTTAGGTGTGTAAGCTTTCTTACTATTTCCTTTTCCCTTTCTACTAGCAGCTTGCGGCTTTCTTTTCAGGATTTTACCTTCCTTTATGGTTAAGACTGCAGAAGTCTTCTTTGGTAGTCCCTTTTTAGCTTGCTTAAGCATTGCATGAAGCTCAGGAATAGTTTTTCCCATGCTATGCATATTGTAATTCATTACAAATCCATCATAGTCCTTGGATAGTGAAGTAAGTATCAAGTGCACTCCAAAAACTGGTGGCATAGCATAACCTAGGCGCTCCAGTTGATCCAAATAGCCTTTAATCTTCAAGACATATTGGCTAAACGGCTGCCCCAACTCATGTTTGTAAGCGTGAAACGCTTTCACAGTTTCAAACAATTCCTGTTCTGCCTGCTGTTGGAACATCGTTTTGAGTTCCTCAATCATGTCATATGCATTGTAGTCCATCAAGTTCCTTTGGATCTCAGGATTCATGCTAGCAAGCATAAGACATGCTACTTCAAGTTGTTCGTTATACTGGTTAGTATAAGCATTACGAACAGTAGCACTGGCAGTTTCAGGTGGAGCTTCAGGTAAAGGATTTTCCAGATGGTGCAACTTCCTTTCAGACTTTAAGACAATCTGAAGGTTTCGATACCAGTCAATGAAGTTGTTACCATTCAATTTTTCCTTCTCAAGGATTGACCTTATGGTCATGTTGTTTACGGATTAAATTACGTTTGATGTCATCTACAAAATAAACAAGGTTCTTTTAGTATCTTTAATAATTATCCTTTTATAAATTAACTACCCATGTTTTTAAAAAAAAACTTATAAAACTATTAATTTTCGTAAAAGGCTAAGATCCACATTGTGCTTCCACCATCACATCAGTTGATCTGCTAGCAATGGTGGATTCAATCGGTAGGTGGCGGGCACTAATTTTGTTACAAGTGCAACTCTTAGATCTTTATGGGACTCACGACATTTAGTGTCTAACACTAGTGTCATGCTGGCATGTTTAGTCCCATCCTTGCCTCGGGTTGCGGTCTCACCTCTCAACTCGATTAAGTCATCCAATTGTGAAGTGTGTAAAAATTAATCTAGGTCTCACGCATAGATAATGATCACATTGAGTTATAATTCAACTAGGTCTCACGCATAGTCAAAGAATAACGACAAGTGTTTCAATTGAATTGGACGGCACGACTTAAATTTCGCCAGGTATATTAAACAATTTTAATAATATTTTAGAAAAATTGTGTTACGAATATTACATGCATACAATATTCGCCTCACAAGTTAAAAACGGTTTAACTTGATTTTAATTATGTTTTGATTTTTAATTCTCATGGCAAATTATACACAATCACATAACATATAAAATGCAACCAAACATAACAAAACATAATATGTATGTGCATAGCCTCAACCGATGAAAATCCTATGCTTGGTCTCACGAGCCATTATGAGAACAAAGCGGTCAACTAAAGGGACAATTACAAAAGTAAACCCTAAAAGCTCCCACTTGCGTCAAGATCTCATGATGACCAAGTGTCCTCCTTCACCGCATCTCTCTCAGCATTTGTCCATTGACTTTACTATAAGTGTGTCTTGATGGCCAAATTCCGTTCACTTCAAGTCTTTAATCCCATCATGGAGGTTACATTTATTAAAAATAAAATACAACTAATCTAGAATTGTAAATTACATAATTGCCTCAAAACGGCCTCCCAAAATAAAAGATTAAATTACATCCATAATTGGCCACAAAACAATGGCATCCATACAACCACAAACATTTAAGATCACAACACATGCACACAGTCTAGGTTTTCATCGGCTATGCACAATTAAATCATCATAATAATAACATGATCATGACAATAATTATGGCTTGCTCCATGGCACAAGATGCATGTCTTGGCCATGAATAAAAAAAAATACAAATATATACACAAGCCATTTAATTAATAACAACCACGCATGAATATAATAACCGTATAAAAACATAAGAGGCTCTTGATACCACTGTTGGTGATTTAGGGTTTTAAGAAAACAATTTTCCAATTAATTATTATCATGTACATACATATAATAACAATAACTTTAAGCAGAAGCGTATTAATTATATTGAATTAAATAAATTACCAAAAACGGATCCATATGATTTATACGGTTAAATATATAAATACAACAAGAGAGTTTAAAGATTATACCTTTCTTGTAGAACCAGATTGAAGGAAGAGAAACTAACAACTAAATATATGATTGCCGCTAGGGTAGTCCACACTACACTTCAAACAACGTCAAACGGATGTGCTAGTCCCGTCAAGTAATAATAAATATTAAAAGGACCAACATATATAAATATATTTAATTTTGTTAGTCATAACCGAAAACAAAATTGGGGTTTAAAGTTTTTGTCAAAACCAATTGGATTCGCGAGTCTTGTTTACTTCCGTCGAATAGAAAAACAACAAACTATCTTGGGGTTTTGATATTTGTCGAAAAATAATGAATACCAAAATATGTGTAGGGTTTTCTATTGTATATATAAACCAGAGAACTAAAGATATTATATATAAGCTCAAATGTCATTGTGAATTTTTTCCTTGGTCCATACGTTTAGAAACATAACATAATTATAATTATATAATTATATTATATTTAATTAAAACATTCATTAAGTAACTATTAATTAATTAATTATTTAATTTCTTTATTACTTGAATAATATATATCACATATATATTATTAATTTGACGTCTAGGTGTATATGTGTGTGACTCCGAAGGCTCAAATGAATTTAGCCATATAGTTATGTGTTGTACCTTGCGCATAAATCCTACATCAATATGAGAAGGGATCGTGGGAAGCCATCAAGGCTTCATGAATGTCAAGGTGAGTAGTCGTATTAACTTGAAAAATAATATAGGCAATTTGAAAAGTAGTATAGTTAATTTGACAAAGAGTATGAGATTTAGTAATGACTAAAGATAAGTGGTGATTGCAAGAAACTGATAAATAATAATGGTTGGAGTTAAGGTTGAAGAGTTACTATCAACTCTTCGACAATAATTGGATACTATATGTATGTAATGTTTATAAATTAACTCCTTGACTTAATTTAAGTGTATAAATGTAAAGATCTGTTAGCTTGTTGATTTGTAAGTGAAGGAAAGACGAAACCCAAATCAAGAGAAAAGGATCAAGCTAGCAAGCCTGTGAGTCAAGGTAAGTTGTATGGGTGGTAATATAGGCGAGCATGATGTGATCATGAATGTTCCGGATTGCATATGTGCAAGAGGCCACTTATGATCAATGAGTATGAAATGTTGAAATGATTATATTTGTTGTTGAAAGAATGCATAGAGTTTGGTAAATGATGCAAGTTATAGGTTTGACCTATGCTTGTACGGGTTAAAGAGGTAATGATGCAAGCCATAGGTTTGACCTATGCTTGTGTGGGTCAAAGAAGTAATGATGCAAGTCATAGATTTAACTATGCTTCTATGGATAAATGAGGTAAATGATGCAAGTGAAAGTTGACCCATCGCTTGTACGTGTAAATGATGTAAAAGATGCAAGTAAAAGGTGTAACCAATCACTTGTACGGGTAAAAGTATAAGGATACGAGTATACTTAAGATGGTGATATAGCCATGGTAGAATGGAGATCATGTTATGATACCTTATGTTTATGACATGCCATATTATGATGTAAATAATGCCCATTATTTAGTATATACTCACTAAGTGAGTGCTTACGTTATTTGTTGTCATGGCATGTAGGAACTTCAAAGCGTTGGGAGGGTAACGAGCCTATCAAGGGTTAGAGGAGCATTGAATAGTGTAAGTGGTATGCAATCCCTTTGGATCTTGTCTTTGATTACCACTTGTGTAGACGCCAGGGTTTCATAAAGGCTTACTATGTTAAAATGGGTCAAATGTTAATGTTTTGGATATGTTAATGTAACATTAATGGATATATGTTTAAAAGTGTCATGATGGTTATGGAAATGGTTAAAGCATGTATTATTATGGTTTAATCACGATTTGGGTCAATATTGTCACTTTTTTTAAGTGGATCTTTTGTTATAAGGATTAGCCCTTGGATTTGTTCATAGTGTCATGTTAAAGTGTGGAATGAAATTTGAATGTTGAAACCAGGTTGTCATCAAAATGAGTAGATTTTGGTAAAAATTGAAAGTAGTCAAAAGGGTTGAAGCATTGCAGGCCAGAAACTTGTGTATCGGCGCGCCTCGCAGAAATCCTGCACAACGCGCAGATACAAAGATTTGGGTACCGAGGTCATATCTGATGCAGGGTGCCTGGAGATAGTTGTTTTGTGTGGCGCGCAGTTTGGGCACGTGGCGCGCATTAACAAATGTCCCCTGGTTAGAAGTTTAACTTGGTAATTGATATTTGGACCAAGTTCTGCTGCGTGGTGCGTAGTATAACTAGGACAAAAAGTAAGCTTGTTTTAAGAAGAAGAAAAATTTGTCATTTTTTGAAGTTGGGTTTTAGGGCGCCTCACCTGAACAAAGAAACACATGAAAGAGAACAAAGACTTAGCTCGGACACAAACAAACAAACAAGAAAAAAGACAACTAGTTCGAGCAAACCACAAACAAAACAAGAAAAACAAGGACGATCCAACAAAAGACCAAAGCTTTAAGCAAAACAAACCAACTGATCTTGCAAAACAAACCAAAAGAAATTATTCTACATATTGAAAAAGCGGCCAAAACACAACAACACCCAAAATAATGTGACTGAGAGCTAAAAAACTCTTCGACACCGTTCATGAAATTTCTAAGCGTCTCCGCGGCAATACTAACTTTTTTTTTTTTTTTTGGAAAAATGGATTTAATGAGCTTGCATTCAACTTTAGTAAAACGTCCGGCTTTGCCTAATCTTGAAGAAAACGAATACTCCAAGCCATTCAAATTCGGTGAAGACGCCTACTTTTTGTCCATATCTTAAATAATGTCATCACCGACAACATCATCAACAACACTTTCATCTGAAGACAGTTCGCGAGAAAGACT
>NC_092341.1:132472500-132520000 GCF_046630445.1 Rutidosis leptorrhynchoides
CTAACCTTGTATTTGGAAAGCAACAAGTCCAGTTTACTTGTCCCGTATATTACCTTTCGGTAAACTACCGTCCGGTTGTAAAGGAAAGCGTTGAACAAGCAACTGTGAAGGCAATATCCCCTGACATGCTTTTAATTATGGTCTATAACGTGTCAGACACAATTACTATCCTTGGTAGGAGCAATAGTAAAGCTCACCCTTATAATTTGTAGGTTTGGTACAAGGTCCTGTCTTTGACCACTATGCAACCACCGTTCTTACGGTTGACACCCGATTTGGTTCAGGTGACCTAATGAATTCCAGGTGAATTCCTAGGATTTTACGTTCAATGGTAATGAACGCATTGAAAATGGGTTTTTAGAAAACAAATCGGTTTGTAATTTTGATCAAAATATTTTCTCGTTCAGGCTCGAGTTTAGATATCATTGAATTCCATGAGTTTGTAATTCTCCATCTTTAAGGTCAATCTCAAGGATTGAGTAATATCAGGCTTAAAAGCTGATTTTTGATCTTTTAAGAAGATTATCCTTTCTGGGGATCTGATTCATTAGTCTTATCCAGCTAATTTGCACGGTGCCCCCCATTGTACGAGATAAATCCTTCTCATGGTTAGGATAAATCTGACCACTTGGCGACCCTGTTTAATGCTGAGGTCCGTGGATTTCCTGCTGATTTTAGTGATGATTTTTCTAGGTTTTTCATCAACCTACAGTTGGTCTGGACGACAACTTCCTGACCTAAATCAAGAAGCGCGTTTCTTTTTTGGAAGACTTTACTTCCTTTTAATGATGAAATTGATTCATTGTGTAGATCCATCTCTTCTTTTCTTTCATCGGGTAAAACAGTTTAGTTTAGTCCAAAGCAAAAGTATTTTCAGTTATTTGTACAAAAATATGTGACATATGTTTTGAATAACTTGGAGAATTTTTCCACACTTGGCTTTTATTTTCCTTTTTATTGTCCTCTATTCCATTTTAAATGAACTTTAACATTTTAGTTTGTTTATCAATTTATGTCCTTTCCGAGATAACAATAATTTTGGTGTTAAAACCTAGTTTTATCATTCATAAATATGTATAAATATGATTTTGAGTTCATTTAATTAAAAATTTTGAAAAATTTTACTAGAATTGGGTAGTCAGTATATAAGACTAGGGCTGTTCTTTATTATCAGAGAGCACTAGATTCTAATACAACTACTACTTTACTAGCATTTCTAATGGTAACCAAGTGTATAAAGTAAAAATTTTAAAATCCGAAAGAATTTAACCCCTTCCCACACTTAAGATCTTGCAATGCCCTCATTTGCAAGAAATCAGTAACAATTTAAATTATTGAGGGTGATTTGTGTGAAAATGATTAAATTTTACCAAAGTTTCCAAACATATTGATGTTTGTTTGCTGAATGATAAATGGTGCACATCATTTGTTCATTCCGTCTTGTTGTTATTTCACATATATTTGGCATCTTGTCGCCAAAATTAGTTGCTTTTGCTGAACTTAATGCCAGTCTTTGGAAATGCGTTGTTTTACCCTGTTGTGTACATAAGATAAACTGCATACATATATATACATATTTTTGAAGTTTGGTATATTACCCCACATTCAAAAATTATTAAAATCTAAGAATAAAAGTTAGAAAATTATAAAAACTATTACAATATTAAATAAGTATTAAATGTATCAACATTACAAATTACAAAATAAATAAAACTAAGTAGACTATGGATGATACTGATACCAGTAGGGGTTCCATGCATAACCATAGGTGCTATAAAATGCTTCGGCTGGGTTATACGTAGGATACGGTGGTTGAATCTCTATAGACCAGGGAGGGAATATGGGCGATGGAGTAGGAATATAGTTTCTACCTATATGTTGGCAATAAGCTATGATTTGGTTTTGATGAACTTGCCAATCTTCAAATGCTCTATGTCTAGCATTTTCGTACTCCTGTGAAGCTATAAACCTTTGCATTTCTTGCATTTCATTTCCCCCTCCTACATTACCTTGCTGTTGGTTTCTCTCAACCTGTAGATGTCTACCATGGTATTGTACTGCGGCGTTATTTCGCCTCTTCAAAACTTTCGCACCATGGTATACATTTAAACCTATTGTATCGCGGGGTTCTGGTTCTTCGACTAATAATCCCCCCGACTTATATCCACACCGAGATATTCAGCAATCAAAGTAATAAATATACCACCTCCTATTGTGCTATGCGGTCTCATCCCCCTAACCATAGCTGATAAATAATAACCCACACAATAAGGTATACTTACAGCGCTTTGTGGGTCTCGAATACACATATGGTAAAACTAATCCTGTTCATTTACCTTTTCCTTGTTCTTACCTCTTTGTGTAATCGAATTAGCTAAAAACCTATGAATTACTCTTAATTCAGCTCTATCTATATCCAAATAAGAGTAATTTCCCCCTTTGAATCGGTGATGGCTTGTCATTTGACTCCATACACCATGTGTATCAAAATTTTCATCTATCTTTCTACCATTTAGTATCAACCCTCTACAATCGGCAGATGCTAACTCCTCAGGCGTATATATACGTAAAGCCTGAGCCATGTCTAGTAAAGACATGTGGCGCATCGAACCTCCTAACAAAAATCTAATAAAAGATCGATCGGTTAAACTAGCTACCCGATCATTTAATTCTATACTACACAACAATTCTTCACACCATACTTTATATACAGGTCTACGCATGGTGAATAAACGTACCCAGTCGTTAAAAGTAGAATTACCATACCTCTGTGCAAGTAATTCCCTAATTGGCCCGGCCAATTCTACAGCTTCTAATGGTCCCCATTCTATGACCCTAGGTACCTCAACAACTTTAGAATGAAGAGTATGCAAACCCCTTTGGTATTTTGGATAATCTATCCAAAGTCTGTCAAATCTCAGGTTCGGGTGCAAATCTTCCAAGTGCATATCAGAAAATGTCATGACTGGATGAGGTATATCTTGTTTGTAGTAGTTATCCACCTCCTGTTGTTCCGCATTCTCAGCAGGAGCATTGCGAGCTTGGGATGAAGATTCACCCCTTTCAGTCTGCAAAACACATCAAACACAATTTTTGTGCATCCAAATATGCATTAGTGTCAGCAAAATCATCAATCAAAATAATTACAATGACATGATCAATTTATATCAAACTTAAGCTCATTTTCATATTTTCATCAAATCTACACTTTTTCAAATAAGCATATACGAAAATGTTCGCCAAGTTCATAAGTATTCAACTCAAATAACATGTCAAAATAATCATTACTAGCAATTAAACAAGTTTCAAATGGCATTATCTCTCAAAAATCAAGTTCATGAATTTTAGACTTGAAAAAGTCCACTTTAATTCTCAAAATCATGTTTAGGCTCAAAGTTTGGATCATTTAACTACCTAAACATGTTACACTACTTAATTTAGCAACAATTTATGACAAAAATCGGCCATAACCTGTTTATATCAAAAAGCCCCAAATTGCTCAAGAACACAAACCCTAGATTACTCAAAATTTGAAGTTTAAGGCTTCTAATCATGTTAAATAGCATCAATCTAGGTTATACAAGCATAATACATAAGCAATTTAAGCATAATTACACTAAAAAGCATCAAAATCGAATTGGGTATAAAATTGCTCAAGAACACTAATTTTCGGATTAAATGGTGTTTAGGTGTAGAAATTTACCGTTTTTCTTGAGTAATTCCTTGATAGCATCCTTCTCAACATGATTTTAGTAAAAGATTTGATGATTAATGGTGAAAAAATTCGATTTTTGTGTGATATTTTCGGGTTTTTTCGCAGTATGTTTTGTGGGTGTTGTGTGGACTGAGCTGTTCCAGCTCCTTTATTTTTTTCTGTAATTCGGTCCCTCCGCGAGTCGCGGTGTTTGAACCTTCAAACTCCGCGAGTCGCGGAGTTTGAATTTTTTTTTTTTTTTTTTTAACATCTTATACTAATTAAAACAATTAAGTAATTAATTTTAAAATTTTGTTTCCCTTGTTATTTAGGACGAGGTCATTTCGGATCGATGTCCTAGTCCGTCCTTCGACAAAATTTTAAAATTTGTCTTTTTGTAGCGATTGTTTTAAAAGCTTAGATTTTTATTTTTTTTAGTTTTTTAATGTTTTTGGCATACTTTAATTCAATAAGATTAAAAATAATGATAATAAAAGTTCTCGTCCTCCCTTGGGTAAAGCAATTTCGGTTCAAAGACCTAGTCTTCAACTTACGACGAATTTTAAAAATCATATTTTTAACTTAATGAGATAAAGTAAATTTTTGTTTTTAAATTCACACAATTTAAATATAAAATTCAAAATTAATATTAAAAATTCACACCAAAATTACAATTTAAAATGCATAAAAATAAAATTTATATTTTAAAAATTAAAAATTCACACCAAACTTAATTTAAAAATTGATATTATAAATTCACACCAAACTTATATTAATTTTTCAAATATTTACAATTTTAAATATATTGTTTTTACAAAGTTTACAATATTAATTTAAGATTTATATATTAATTTTAAAAACATGGTAAAAATAAAATTAAAAATCTTTTTGGCTTTTTATCCCACTTTAATCAATCAAATATTATCAAAAATATGCGCCCCTCTTTTCGGTAAAGTAATTTCGGTTCCATGACCTAATTTAACTCATGACGAATTTTTAAAATATTTTGGGTTGATTGATTAAAGATATTTATACCTTAAGAATAAATGTTAAATTTCGCAGTGATGTAATAAATTTTTGAATGATATCAATAATTTCAGTCGCCAAACCTAATTTTATTCAATACCAATTTAATACTTTATAGCGAACAAATTAGCATTTATTATCAAAAGGTTAAAAATAAAAATAAAAAAAATAAAAACTGTACAAACATACCTGTGAAATAGATTTCTTAGTTATATGATTTATCCCATTCATAAGATAGTCGGTTTAATTGGTTTTCCATGGCTACATAGGCGTAACCTCGAGCATTCAGTGTTTTTTCTTCTAAACATATGAACGGTCCGTCTCTGCATAAAGTAACAAATTCGGTATTTGAATAGGTTTGATTATTTGAACATTTACCTCCATGTGACCATTTTCCGCATTTGTGACATCTTTCTAGGTGTCGTGCTCTTCTTTTCGCTGCGGATTTTGATTTTCCTTTACCAAATTGTGACTTATTATCTTCGCATCTGGATTCTTTTCTTACTCCGTCCAATCTTTCTCTGATTACTGATACTATTTCACTCGGAAGTGTGTCATTATTACGTTTAGTGATCAAAGCGTGTAGCATTAGACCATGGTTT
The DNA here is from genome assembly GCF_046630445.1 of Rutidosis leptorrhynchoides. Taxonomy (NCBI): domain Eukaryota; kingdom Viridiplantae; phylum Streptophyta; class Magnoliopsida; order Asterales; family Asteraceae; genus Rutidosis; species Rutidosis leptorrhynchoides. The sequence continues at coordinate 132,477,823 of NC_092341.1, forward strand.
AGTTCACAGGTAGTCTTCATTTCCTAAAAAAAATAAAAATTCAGAATGGGGGGAGAAGACTAGTTCTTTAGGGTCTGCTAGGGAAAGACCATTCGGGGTCCATTTTCGAGAACTACACAAAAACAGACAATCTAACTCTAACAGAAATACATAAACCCCCTATACTTAGTTAGCTGTGGTATCGAAATTGTGATTACTTCATTGTCTTCTTCCATCGGACCATGTATGTAATGTTTAACTCTGTGACCATTAACTTTAAATTCAATCCCATTTGAATTTATTAATTCTATCATTCTGTATGGGAAAACTCTTTTGACTATGAATGGTCCAGACCATCTTGATTTCAATTTTCCAGGAAATAGCTTGAATCGTGAATTGAAAAGAAGAACTCTGTCTCCTTCTTTAAATTCTTTTGAACTTCTGATTCTTTTATCATGCCATTTCTTCGTTCTTTCTTTATAGATTAACGAATTTTCGTATGCTTCATGTCTTAATTCTTCTAATTCGTTTAGTTGACTTAATCGTAGATGTCCGGCTTCATGTAAATCAAGATTACATGTCTTCAAAGCCCAAAATGCTTTGTGTTCAATTTATACTGGAAGATGACATGCTTTTCCATAAACAAGTCTAAAAGGTGTGGTTCCAATTGGAGTTTTGTAGGCTGTTCTAAAAGCCCAGAGTGCATCCTCCAATTTAATGGACCATTCCTTCGGATTTGATCCTACGGTTTTCTCTAGAATACGTTTTAAAGCTCGGTTGGTATTTTCAACTTGTCCACTTGTTTGTGGATGATATGCGGTGGAGATTTTATGAGTTACTCCATATCTTTTAAGAACTTTCTCAAGTTGATTATTACAGAAATGAGTACCCCGATCACTTATTAAAGCTTTCGGTGTTCCAAACCTTGCAAAAAGACGTTTTAAAAAGTTGACTACAACTCGTGCATCGTTAGTTGGGAGAGCTTGTGCTTCCGCCCATTTAGATACATAATCAATGGCTACGAGTATATATAGATTATTATGAGATTTTGGAAATGGACCCATAAAGTCAATATTCCAAATGTCAAATACTTCACATACTTGGATGACATTTTGTGGCATTTCATCACGTTGACTTATTTTTCCTGCCCTTTGACAAGCATCACAGGATTTGCAAAGAAGGTGTACGTCTTTGTAAATTGTAGGCCAATAGAATCCAGCTTCGTAAACTTTTCTTGCTGTTAGTTGAGGCCCATAATGCCCTCCTGTTGGTCCTGTGTGACAATGGTTTAAAATTTTACTAGCTTCATCTCCAAATACACATCGGCGTATTATTCCATCAGGACAACTTTTAAACAGATGTGGATCTTCCTAAAAATAGTGTTTTATATCACTGAAGAATTTCTTTCGTTTTTGGTACGATAATCCTTTTTCAAGGAATCCATAAACTAAGTAGTTTGTGTAACGACCCTGGAAATTCCAACGTTATTTTATTAATAATTATTATTATTAATACGCGTGTTTAAACGAATGTATGTTATTACATTTACATGTTGCCATGATTTCCCGTACTTGACTTTTAAGTGCCCGAAACGTCTTTGTGACACACGAAACTTCACGAATAATATTTCTAGATATTATTTGCATTCATGATTAAGTTTTATTAATCATTTTGATTAACTATGGCTATTAGTTAGTTACTTGGGCTTTAATTGGTTTAACTTGTGATTTATTTGAACTTGGGCTTTGTTAGTGTAATGGACTCATGTTATTGGACTTCCAAGCCCACCCTACATTTATTAGTGGACCTTTAGCCCACTCTTGCAACTTGTAAGTACCATTTAACATGTAACTAGTTAGTTAGAATACTTGGAATCTTGTTATCACTCAATCCCCATGCACATACCTCTAATAACCACACTTTTGAAGCTTTACTTGCAAGTGACCACAAAACAATCCCTCTCCCCTTTTTTGGACTGCAGGCCGTGGCCTAGATGGGCACCAAAGGAGTTCAAATCTTTTTTTTTACATTACTTGTTACTTGTAAATCTCATTCTCAAACACACACACAAAAATACTTCCAAGTTTACTCTCTTTTTTCTCTTGCTTTTCTCTCAAATCTAGTAAGTAGCAAGATAACTTTTCTCTCCTTTTTACTTCTAAAAACTGAATTCTACATCTTCATCATCATCATTCTTTTATTTAAATGTTACTTGTCTTTGATTAGTTAATTACTTGTTGTTATTTACTTACATGTTTCAAGAATCTAACTTCCTAGTCTTGATTCTTCATAATATCTTGTATTCATCAAGAACACAAGAACTAAACTTACTAGTTTATGTTCTACATATATTGTTTCAAAAGATATAAGTTCATTGTTGTTGAAATCATACTTGTAAGTCATGGAAGTAAACTTAAAGTTTACTTTACTTAAAGATCAACTTTGGTTGAATCTTTAAAGTATGAGCAACCCTTGAACTAATTATTTGTTTAATTAACTTGTTTCTTTATTTTATACACTTTAAATTCATATAGTTAGTTTATATGGTCAAGTACTACAAGTTATTCTTGATCTCATATCTCTTGAACAAATTAAGTTAACCTTGGAAGTTCAAGAACACACAAACAAGTTTTCTTTAAATATAACTTTGGATCTAGACTTTTGAGTCTTGGATCTTCAAGATCAAACTAAGAACTATGTTGTACTACTTATGATCTTGATTAGTTAGTTAAATTTCAAGTTTGTAACTTGTTATTAGCTTTAAAGTCCATGTATGTGTTAGATCTAAGACTTTGATGCAACTTTGGTTCATCAAACTTCATACAACTCTTAAGTGAGTTGTGCTTCATGTCCTAGACTTGCACATGGGTTATGATGGTCAAGACTTGGTTAAGATGATGTAGATACATCAATGAGTTGTACACTTGAAGCTATATGCATCAAGGATGAGAACCATGATGAACATCAAGCACCAAGACCACCGGAACTCTTTTAAACTCACTGTTCTGTCCAAAACCTACTGACCTGATGATTCTGGAACATTCCAGTAGACCTGGGCTGTTCTAACCTTGATTTTTTGATAGAACTTTTCGAGTATATAACTTTTCATATAGGACTGGTCTTAATCCGAGTTATGGTTTAGGATTTATGGCCCTCCGATCGTCACTATGTCCTTTAACGTTGTGCAGAAATTTCTGACCTACTCGCACTTAGACCGTCGCCACGGTCAAACCAAGACGAGATTTCTTCTGTAAATTTTACCACACTTAAGGGACTCATAGACGGAGCCATGGGCACTGGTCTCACCTTAATTCAGTAAGGGTAGAGGCCGTGGTGACTGACTGAAGTCAGACTTTGTTGAAAACTACTTTCATAAACGAAACTTACTTTACGCCTTTTGTTTGATGATGTATGATGATGACCCTTAAGACCTTAATTACATAGTTTTAAACCTATTAAGATGATTTACTGACTTAGTACTATTTGACTTAGGTTGAGGACTTCGGACCATTTACTTGCACACCTTTCCCGACTACTACTTTACCGCTACATATCATTGTGAGTTATAGCATTCCCTTTTTACTTTAACTTATTTTGGGAACTGAGAATACATGCGGATTTTATGTTTTACATACTAGGCACAAGTACTTAAACTTATATATGTGTGGGTTATACAACGGCATAAACATTTCCTTTAGCTCGGTAACGTTTAATCATTGGTTTTTGAACCATGAACGCGAATCTTAGATATGGATCCATAGGGTTTGACATCCCTACTCGGGCTAGTCGCGCTAGCATTTAACGAGTGTTTAATACTTCGTAGACATACGCACTTACCAAGTGTACTTTCAGGGGGTATAAACGTTAAGTTAGTTACCGAGTGCCCACGGTTAACATATACTTTATCATACTATTTTGAAACGCTCTTTGTAGCACTGAAATCTCGTGGCCTACCTTACATACTGTTATACTTAAACTATAGCTCACCAAACTTTGTGTTGACGTTTTTAAGCATGTATTTCTCAGGTGCTTGAGGTTGCTTCCGCTGTGTACTAGTCGTGCTGTAGAACCCGCTGCTTAGAGTTGTTATCGCATGACTATTTATCTTGCATTCAAACTTATTTAATTTTGAAACTATGTTATGTAACGACCTTTGGGGTCACGTACACTTATTTATTTGCTTCTACTTAGTGAAGCATGCTTTTGAAATGTAAAACATTTGATGTCGGTTATGACATCACCTTTTTATCGTGAATGCAATTTCTTTAATTACAGCATATAGTACTTAACCTTGTAATGATCCTGTTGTTGATGATTCGTACACGATGGTTTTGTACGGGGCATTACATTTGGTATCAGAGCAATGGTTGTAGGGAATTAGGTTGCATTAGTGAGTCTAAGACCGACCCGAGTAGGATTCACTAATAGGACTAATCTACAACTTGCTAGTTTACTTGTTTCCGCTGAACTTACTGCATGCTGCTGCTTACTGTTACTGCTATATGCCGTATGCTACTACATGATTTCACTACTGCATGCTATTACTCGCTTTCGATTGCATGCTAGTTTCGTACGATTACTGATATTGCCATGCTACTTATTGTTATACATGATTTAAACTGTTGGCCTATTATTTGCTTGCTTTATGACATACTGACATGGAAAATTTATTTTTCCTTGTTCAGATGTCGGATGTTCCACCTGCTGGAATTTCAGGCAGTACAGACTCAGACCCCGTCGCCCTACCTACTGCTACACCTGCTGCTGCTACTGCAGATACACCAGCCCCGACACCCATTAGTGATCCCCGCGCTTCTACTTCCGGAGCTGGTACTAGTGCACCTGCCCCAGTGTCTGCTCCCGGACCCTCAAGGTCACAGCCCCGCATTGGTGGTATTGAGATCCCCGCGGAGTTCGGGGAAGGGCCGTTTCGTAACCACATGCGCACACCTTGCCGACGCACTCCCGACGGACGTTTAGTCGTGATTCCACCAGGCAGACACCAACAGATGTTGGCCGCCTTCGGACGCTCTGGATTACCAGCTCAGCCACCAGTGTCACCACCACACGATTCGGATGACTCATCATCCGCCGATTGTTCATCATCAGACGACTCCAGTGATGATAAGGATCCTGCTGATAGACCTATTCAGGCACCCTCCACCCCGCCGAGGAAGCGGTACCGTTTCGACGGCACCGTCATTCCAGGGGTGAATAGAGGTCGTGCTTTTACTGACGCTTTTGGCCATCATCGTAGGGTTACTACTCGTAAACGAGTTGTGCCATACCCTGCCGACCCACAGATACGTAAGGTTCCCCGTTACGTATTGACTATTCCTGGAACCGTACCACCTAGATTTAGATACGGACCACTTACATCTAGGGACGTACCGTCTACATCCAGAGCCGGACCATCTACATCAGCACCACCGGCACCACCGGCACCACCCGCCCCACCTGCACCGCCTGCCCCACCAGCTCCCTCTAACGAGGAACTGATGAGGGAGACTGAGACTCTCCGAGCTCGAGTCACTGAGCTCGAGGAGCAGTTGGCTCGAGGAGCAGTTCACCCGCCTTCACCGTAGGACCTTGTATTTAGATTTCATGATGTAATCTAGTTATAGTTTCATGTATTTCATATGTATTGTACGAACTTATTCAGATGTATGAAACTTATTATTATTAATGAATGGAACTTTGCATTATTTAAATTTTGCACCATATTCTATTTACATTACTGTACGATGATTCTGTGGTATTTGTACCTAGATGAATTATTCAATAACATGTGATGTTTTGATTCCATGTTGGTCACTATATACTGTATTACTACTACTTGCATACTGGATTTTGACTTGAGTCAAAATTTTTGTTTAGAATACCATGGCTAACGGAAGATCCACACCTACCGCCGCCCAGATTGAGGACATGATCAACGAACGGGTCGCTGCAGCCCTAGCAGAAAGAAATCTCGAAGCTCCACCGCCACCACCACCGGTTATTCCACCAGTTCAAAATGGGTGTACATACAAGGAATTCCAGAGCTACAAACCGCATAACTTCAGCGGCACCGAGGGACCAGTTGGTCTCACCAGATGGTTCGAGAAACTTGAATCAGTATTCTGAGTTAGCAACTGTTCGGAGGATAATAAGACCAAGTTTGCATCTTGAACGCTATCTGACGGCGCGCTAACATGGTGGAACACGTTAGCTCAAGCGAAAGGTATCGATGAGGCGTATGCTACGCCATGGGAGGAATTCAAGGCGGCTATGATTGATGAGTATTGTCCGAGAACCGAAATTCAGAAGATGGAAATTGAATTCATGCAGTTGAAGGCCGTAGGGAACGACCTTAATAGTTACAATCGTAGGTTTTTGGAGTTAGCACTGATGTGTCCGACCATGGTCACCCCCGAATTCAAGCGCATGGAGAAATACTTCTCGGGACTCCCTAAGTCCATCAAGGGTAATTTCACCTCATCCAAACCACCGAATGTTCCCGAAGCAATGCGCATGGCGCATACTCTCCTGAATCAAATCATCCTTGACGAGCCGGAGAAGGCTAAGTTTGAAGCCGGTAGTAGTGAAAAGAGGAAATGGGACAACAACCATAACAACCACAACAACCACAACAACCACAACAACAACAACAATAACAACAACAACAGGGGGAGAAACTACGATCAAACCCCCGCCAAGAGGTACAACAATGGTGGAAACCCTAATCCCAACAACAAAACCAACACCAACCCGAACTACAAAGGAACCTTACCACAATGCAAGAGGTGTTACAAGCACCACACTGGGTATTGCAATGTTGTCTGTGAGAAGTGCCAACGGGCTGGGCACATCGGGAAGGACTGCAAGGTCACTACTTTGAATGGAAAGCCGAATACCAATGGACCGAAGAAGTGCTACGAATGTGGACAGACGGGCCATTTCAGAAATGCGTGCCCAAACAAGCAAAAAGACGGCGGACCACCCCGCGCTAGAGCTTTTAATGTTAATGCAAGGGATGCACGCGATAACCCCGACTTGGTGATAGGTATATTCAAAATCAACAATCTTTTAGCTTCTGTCTTGTTTGATACTGGTGCGGATAGAAGTTATGTATGTAGACATTTTTGCGATAAGATTAATTGGTCATTAGTCCCGTTAAAAGAGAGTATGCTTGTCGGGGTCGCCAATGGAAAACTTGAAAAGGTTGACCATATTAGTCGTGGAGCTATTATCAACATAGCTGGTGCAGATTTCGAAATTGATTTGATACCTATCAAACTGAGAAGTTTTGACGTGATCGTCGGTATGGATTGGTTGAGCAAGATAAAGGCCGATGTTATCTGTGGAGATAAAGCACTTCGCATGCCACAAGGAGATGGCAAACCACTGGTTATCTATGGAGAAAGATGTACCTCGAAGTTGAACCTCATTATTTGCGTGAAAGCACAAAAGATTATGAAGAAGGGACGCTTTGCTGTCCTAGCACATGTGAAAGCGGTAGAAACTGAGGTGAAGAGCGTGAACAACGTTTGAATTGTGAACGAATTTTCCGATGTCTTCCCAGAGGAATTGCCTGGATTACCACTGCCGAGAGCCGTAGAATTTCAGATTGATTTAGTGCCAGGAGCTGCACCTGTAGCTCGCGCACCTTATAGACTCGCACCTTCCGAGATGCAAGAATTACAGAGTCAACTACAAGAGCTGTTAGACCGAGGATTTATTCAACCAAGTTCTCGCCTTGGGGCTCACCTGTTCTGTTTGTGAAGAAGAAGGATGGATCCTTCCGTATGTGTATCGACTACCGTGAACTCAACAAATTGACTATCAAGAATCGGTATCCTCTTCCGCGAATTGATGATCTTTTTGATCAACTACAAGGATCGAGCGTTTACTCAAAGATCGATTTGCGATCCGGATATCACCAGCTGAGGGTGAAGGAAAGTGACGTGATGAAAACTGCATTCAGGACCCGTTATGGTCATTATGAGTTTCACGTGATGCCATTTGGTTTGACAAATGCACCTGCCGTGTTCATGGATCTCATGAATCGTGTCTGCAAGCCTTACTTGGACAAGTTTATTATCGTCTTCATAGATGATATCCTCATCTACTCTAAGAGCGAAGAAGAACATGAGCAACACCTCTGACTAGTACTTGAACTCTTGAGACAAGAACAACTTTATGCCAAATTCTCCAAGTGTGAATTTTGGTTGAAGGAAGTACAGTTTCTGGGTCATGTTGTGAGCGACCAGGGTATCAAAGTTGATCCCGCCAAGATTGAAGCCATCAGCAAGTGGGAGACCCCCACTACTCCGACGCATATTAGCCAATTCCTAGGTCTCGCCGGTTACTATCGAAGATTCATCGAAGGATTTTCTCTGATTGCGCGTCCTTTGACCGCGCTGACTCACAAGGGCAAGAAGTTCATTTGGGAACCCGCACACGAATCAGCATTCCAAACTTTGAAGAAGAAGTTAACCACCGCACCTATCCTATCACTTCCTGAAGGCAGTGACGACTTTGTTGTTTATTGCGATGCTTCGAAGAGTGGTTTTGGTTGTGTACTGATGCAACGATCAAAGGTTATTGCCTATGCCTCCCGCCAATTGAAGATTCATGAGCGGAACTACTGAAATGTCCCGTTCTTATTGATTAAAAACGTTCCATATTAATTGATTTCGTTGCGAGGTTTTGACCTCTATATGAGACGTTTTTCAAAGACTGCATTCATTTTAAAACAAACCATAACCTTTATTTCATAAATAAAGGTTTAAAAAGCTTTACGTAGATTATCAAATAATGATAATCTAAAATATCCTGTTTACACACGACCATTACATAATGGTTTACAATACAAATATGTTACATCGAAATCAGTTTCTTGAATGCAGTTTTTACACAATATCATACAAACATGGACTCCAAATCTTGTCCTTATTTTAGTATGCAACAGCGGAAGCTCTTAATATTCACCTGAGAATAAACATGCTTAAAACGTCAACAAAAATGTTGGTGAGTTATAGGTTTAACCTATATATATCAAATCGTAACAATAGACCACAAGATTTCATATTTCAATACACATCCCATACATAGAGATAAAAATCATTCATATGGTGAACACCTGGTAACCGACAATAACAAGATGCATATATAAGAATATCCCCATCATTCCGGGACACCCTTCGGATATGATATAAATTTCGAAGTACTAAAGCATCCGGTACTTTGGATGGGGTTTGTTAGGCCCAATAGATCTATCTTTAGGATTCGCGTCAATTAGGGTGTCTGTTCCCTAATTCTTAGATTACCAGACTTAATAAAAAGGGGCATATTCGATTTCGATAATTCAACCATAGAATGTAGTTTCACGTACTTGTGTCTATTTTGTAAATCATTTATAAAACCTGCATGTATTCTCATCCCAAAAATATTAGATTTTAAAAGTGGGACTATAACTCACTTTCACAGATTTTTACTTCGTCGGGAAGTAAGACTTGGCCACTGGTTGATTCACGAACCTATAACAATATATACATATATATCAAAGTATGTTCAAAATATATTTACAACACTTTTAATATATTTTGATGTTTTAAGTTTATTAAGTCAGCTGTCCTCGTTAGTAACCTATAACTAGTTGTCCACAGTTAGATGTACAGAAATTAATCGATAAATATTATCTTGAATCAATCCACGACCCAGTGTATACGTATCTCAGTATTGATCACAACTCAAACTATATATATTTTGGAATCAACCTCAACCCTGTATAGCTAACTCCAACATTCACATATAGAGTGTCTATGGTTGTTCCGAAATATATATAGATGTGTCGACATGATAGGTTGAAACATTGTATACGTGTCTATGGTATCTCAAGATTACATAATATACAATACAAGTTGATTAAGTTATGGTTGGAATAGATTTGTTACCAATTTTCACGTAGCTAAAATGAGAAAAATTATCCAATCTTGTTTTACCCTTAACTTCTTCATTTTAAATCCGTTTTGAGTGAATCAAATTGCTATGGTTTCATATTGAACTCTATTTTATGAATCTAAATAGAACAGTATAGGTTTATAGTCAAAAAAATAAGTTACAAGTCGTTTTTTGTAAAGGTAGTCATTTCAGTCGAAAGAACGACGTCTAGATGACCATTTTAGAAAACATACTTCCACTTTGAGTTTAACCATAATTTTTGGATATAGTTTCATGTTCATAATAAAAATCATTTTCTCAGAATAACAACTTTTAAATCAAAGTTTATCATAGTTTTTAATTAACTAACCCAAAACAGCCCGCGGTGTTACTACGACGGCGTAAATCCGGTTTTACGATGTTTTTCGTGTTTCCAGGTTTTAAATCATTAAGTTAGCATATCATATAGATATAGAACATGTGTTTAGTTGATTTTAAAAGTCAAGTTATAAGGATTAACTTTTGTTTGCGAACAAGTTTAGAATTAACTAAACTATGTTCTAGTGATTACAAGTTTAAACCTTCGAATAAGATAGCTTTATATGTATGAATCGAATGATGTTATGAACATCATTACTACCTTAATTTCCTTGGATAAACCTACTGGAAAAGTGAAAAATGGATCTAGCTTCAATGGATCATTGGATGGCTCGAAGTTCTTGAAGCAGAATCATGACACGAAAACAAGTTCAAGTAAGATCATCACTTGAAATAAGATTGTTATAGTTATAGAAATTGAACCAAAGTTTGAATATGATTATTACCTTGTATTAGAATGATAACCTACTGTAAGAAACAAAGATTTCTTGAGGTTGGATGATCACCTTACAAGATTGGAAGTGAGCTAGCAAACTTGAAAGTATTCTTGATTTTATGAAACTAGAACTTTTGGAATTTATGAAGAACACTTAGAACTTGAAGATAGAACTTGAGAGAGATCAATTAGATGAATAAAATTGAAGAATGAAAGTGTTTGTAGGTGTTTTTGGTCGTTGGTGTATGGATTAGATATAAAGGATATGTAATTTTGTTTTCATGTAAATAAGTCATGAATGATTACTCATATTTTTGTAATTTTATGAGATATTTCATGCTAGTTGCCAAATGATGGTTCCCACATGTGTTAGGTAACTCACATGGGCTGCTAAGAGCTGATCATTGGAGTGTATATAAAAATAGTACATACATCTAAAAGCTGTGTATTGTACGAGTACGAATACGGGTGCATACGAGTAGAATTGTTGATGAAACTGAACGAGGATGTAATTGTAAGCATTTTTGTTAAGTAGAAGTATTTTGATAAGTGTATTGAAGTCTTTCAAAAGTGTATAAATACATATTAAAACACTACATGTATATACATTTTAACTGAGTCGTTAAGTCATCGTTAGTCGTTACATGTAAGTGTTGTTTTGAAACCTTTAGGTTAACGATCTTGTTAAATGTTGTTAACCCAATGTTTATAATATCAAATGAGATTTTAAATTATTATATTATCATGATATTATCATGTATGAATATCTCTTAATATGATATATATACATTAAATGTCTTTACAACGATAATCGTTACATATATGTCTCGTTTAAAAATCATTAAGTTAGTAGTCTTGTTTTTACATATGTAGTTCATTGTTAATATACTTTATGATATGTTTTCTTATCATAGTATCATGTTAACTATATATATATATCCATATATATGTCATCATATAGTTTTTACAAGTGTTAACGTTCGTGAATCACCGATCAACTTGGGTGGTCAATTGTCTATATGAAACATATTTCAATTAATCAAGTCTTAACAAGTTTGATTGCTTAACATGTTGGAAACATTTAATCATGTAAATATCAATCTCAATTAATATATATAAACATGGAAAAGTTCGGGTCACTACAGTACCTACCCGTTAAATAAATTTCGTCCCGAAATTTTAAGCTGTTGAAGGTGTTGACGAATCTTCTGGAAATAGATGCGGGTATTTCTTCTTCATCTGATCTTCACGCTCCCAGGTGAACTCGGGTCCTCTACGAGCATTCCATCGAACCTTAACAATTGGTATCTTGTTTTGCTTAAGTCTTTTAACCTCACGATCATTATTTCGACGGGTTCTTCGATGAATTGAAGTTTTTCGTTGATTTGGATTTCATCTAACGGAATAGTGAGATCTTCTTTAGCAAAACATTTCTTCAAATTCGAGACGTGGAAAGTGTTATGTACAGCCGCGAGTTGTTGAGGTAACTCTAGTCGGTAAGCTACTGGTCCGACACGATCAATAATCTTGAATGGTCCAATATACCTTGGATTTAATTTCCCTCGTTTACCAAATCGAACAACGCCTTTCCAAGGTGCAACTTTAAGCATGACCATCTCTCCAATTTCAAATTCTATATCTTTTCTTTTAATGTCAGCGTAGCTCTTTTGTCGACTTTGGGCGGTTTTCAACCGTTGTTGAATTTGGATGATCTTCTCGGTAGTTTCTTGTATAATCTCCGGACCCGTAATCTGTCTATCCCCCACTTCACTCCAACAAATCGGAGACCTGCACTTTCTACCATAAAGTGCTTCAAACGGCGCCATCTCAATGCTTGAATGGTAGCTGTTGTTGTAGGAAAATTCTGCTAACGGTAGATGTCGATCCCAACTGTTTCCAAAATCAATAACACATGCTCGTAGCATGTCTTCAAGCGTTTGTATCGTCCTTTCGCTCTGCCCATCAGTTTGTGGATGATAGGCAGTACTCATGTCTAGACGAGTTCCTAATGCTTGCTGTAATGTCTGCCAGAATCTTGAAATAAATCTGCCATCCCTATCAGAGATAATAGAGATTGGTATTCCATGTCTGGAGATGACTTCCTTCAAATACAGTCGTGCTAACTTCTCCATCTTGTCATCTTCTCTTATTGGTAGGAAGTGTGCTGATTTGGTGAGACGATCAACTATTACCCAAATAGTATCAAAACCACTTGCAGTCCTTGGCAATTTAGTGATGAAATCCATGGTAATGTTTTCCCATTTCCATTCCGGGATTTCGGGTTGTTGAAGTAGACCTGATGGTTTCTGATGCTCAGCTTTGACCTTAGAACACGTCAAACATTCTCCTACGTATTTAGCAACATCGGCTTTCATACCCGGCCACCAAAAATGTTTCTTGAGATCCTTGTACATCTTCCCCGTTCCAGGATGTATTGAGTATCTGGTTTTATGAGCTTCTCTAAGTACCATTTCTCTCATATCTCCAAATTTTGGTACCCAAATCCTTTCAGCCCTATACCGGGTTCCGTCTTCCCGAATATTAAGATGCTTCTCCGATCCTTTGGGTATTTCATCCTTTAAATTTCCCTCTTTTAAAACTCCTTGTTGCGCCTCCTTTATTTGAGTAGTAATGTTATTATGAATCATTATATTCATAGATTTTACTCGAATGGGTTCTCTATCCTTCCTGCTCAAGGCATCGGCTACCACATTTGCCTTCCCCGGGTGGTAACGAATCTCAAAGTCGTAATCATTCAATAATTCAATCCACCTACGCTGCCTCATATTCAGTTGTTTCTGATTAAATATGTGTTGAAGACTTTTGTGGTCGGTATATATAATACTTTTGACCCCATATAAGTAGTGCCTCCAAGTCTTTAATGCAAAAACAACCGCGCCTAATTTCAAATCATGCGTCGTATAATTTTGTTCGTGAATCTTCAATTGTCTAGACGCATAAGCAATCACCTTCGTTCGTTGCATTAATACACAACCGAGACCTTGCTTTGATGCATTACAATAAATCACAAAATCATCATTCCCTTCAGACAATGACAATATAGGTGCCGTAGTTAGCTTTTTCTTCAATAACTGAAACGCTTTCTCTTGTTCATCATTCCATTCAAATTTCTTCCCTTTATGCGTTAATGCAGTCAAGGGTTTTGCTATTCTGGAAAAGTCTTGGATGAACCTTCTGTAGTAACCAGCTAGTCCTAAAAACTGGCGTATGTGTTTCGGAGTTTTCGGGGTTTCCCACTTTTCAACAGTTTCTATCTTTGCCGGATCCACCTTAATACCTTCTTTGTTCACTATGTGACCGAGGAATTGAACTTCTTCCAACCAAAATGCACACTTTGAAAACTTAGCGTACAATTCTTCCTTCCTCAATACTTCTAACACCTTTCTCAAATGTTCACCGTGTTCTTGGTCATTCTTTGAGTAAATAAGTATGTCATCAATGAAAACAATGACAAACTTGTCAAGGTATGGTCCACACACTCGGTTCATAAGGTCCATGAACACAGCTGGTGCATTAGTTAAACCAAACGGCATGACCATAAACTCGTAATGACCGTAACGTGTTCTGAAAGCAGTCTTTGGAATATCATCTTCTTTCACCCGCATTTGATGATACCCGGAACGTAAGTCAATCTTTGAATAAACAGACGAGCCTTGTAGTTGATCAAATAAGTCGTCGATTCTCGGTAGTGGGTAGCGGTTCTTGATGGTAAGTTTGTTCAACTCTCGGTAGTCGATACACAACCTGAATGTACCATCTTTCTTCTTGACAAACAAAACAGGAGCTCCCCACGGTGATGTGCTTGGTCGAATGAAACCACGCTCTAAAAGTTCTTGTAATTGGCTTTGCAGTTCTTTCATCTCGCTGGGTGCGAGTCTGTAAGGAGCACGAGCTATTGGTGCAGCTCCTGGTACAAGATCTATTTGAAATTCAACGGATCGACGTGGGGGTAATCCCGGTAATTCTTTCGGAAATACATCGGGAAATTCTTTTGCAATGGGAACATCATTGATGCTCTTTTCTTCAGTTTATACTTTCTCGACGTGTGCTAGAACAGCATAGCAACCTTTTCTTATTAGTTTTTGTGCCTTCAAATTACTAATAAGATGTAGCTTCGTGTTGCCCTTTTCTCCGTACACCATTAAGGGTTTTCCTTTTTCTCGTATAATGCGAATTGCATTTTTGTAACAAACGATCTCTGCTTTCACTTCTTTCAACCAGTCCATACCGATTATCACATCAAAACTCCCTAACTCTACTGGTATCAAATCAATCTTAAATGTTTCGCTAACCAGTTTAATTTCTCGATTCTGACATATATTATCTGCTGAAATTAATTTACCATTTGCTAATTCGAGTAAAAATTTACTATCCAAAGGCGTCAATGGACAACTTAATTTAGCACAAAAATCTCTACTCATATAGCTTCTATCCGCACCCGAATCAAATAAAACGTAAGCAGATTTATTGTCAATAAGAAACGTACCCGTAACAAGCTTCGGGTCTTCCTGTGCCTCTGCCGCATTAATATTGAAAACTCTTCCGAGGCCTTGTCCATTCGTGTTCTCCTGGTTCGGGCAATTTCTAATAATGTGGCCCGGTTTTCCACATTTATAACAAACTACGTTGGCATAACTTGCTCCGACACTACTTGCTCCGCCATTACTCGTTCTGACACCATTTGTTCCTTTCGTTCTATTAACCCCTGGTCCGTAGACCTCACACTTCGCCGCGCTATGACCATTTCTTTTACACTTGTTGCAAAATTTAGTGCAGAACCCCAAGTGATTCTTTTCACACCTTTGGCATAGCTGCTTCTGATTGTTGTTGTTGTTGCGGTTATTATTGTTGTTGGGATGATTGTTGTAGTTGCTGTTGTTGTTGTTGTTGTTGTTGTTGTTGTTGTTGTTGGGCCGTTTGTTGTAGTTGCGATTGATGTTGCGATTGTTGGGATAATTGTTGCGATTATTGTTGTAATTGCTGTTGTTGTTGTATTGGTGATTCTTATCACCGTTTTCCTCCCACTTTCTTTTGACTTGCTTCACATTGGCCTCTTCAGCAGTCTGTTCTTTAATTCTTTCTTCAATTTGGTTCACTAGTTTGTGAGCCATTCTACATGCCTGTTGTATGGAGGCGGGCTCGTGTGAACTTATATCTTCTTGGATTCTTTCCGGTAATCCTTTCACAAACGCGTCGATCTTCTCTTCCTCATCTTCGAATGCTCCCGGACACAATAGGCACAATTCTGTGAATCGTCTTTCGTACGTGGTAATATCAAATCCTTGGGTTCGTGACCCTCTAAGTTCTGTCTTGAGCTTATTGACCTCGGTTCTGGGACGGTACTTCTCATTCATCAAGTGCTTGAATGCTGACCACGGTAGTGCGTACGCATCATCTTGTCCCACTTGCTCTAGATAGGTATTCCACCATGTTAACGCAGAACCTGTGAAGGTATGCGTAGCGTACTTCACTTTGTCCTCTTCAGTACACTTACTTATGGCAAACACCGATTCAACCTTCTCGGTCCACCGTTTCAATCCGATCGGTCCTTCGGTTCCATCAAATTCCAAAGGTTTGCAGGCAGTGAATTCTTTGTAGGTGCATCCTACACGATTTCCTGTACTGCTAGATCCAAGGTTATTGTTGGTATGTAGCGCAGCCTGTACTGCGGCTATGTTTGAAGCTAGAAAAGTACGGAATTCCTCTTCATTCATATTCACGGTGTGTCGAGTAGTCGGTGCCATTTCCTTCAAAATAGTTAAATGGAACAAGTTAATCATACAGAATATTAAGAGTAGTTAATAGTATTTCGTAGCATAATATGAACTCATTTATAAAAGCTTTTTCTTCATATTAGCGTTTTATAAGTTTAAATTCGGGTAGTACCTACCCGTTAAGTTCATACTTAGTAGCTAATATACAATTCAACTACTACAATTCTATATGAAAAACTGATTATAATAATATTTCGCGTTCAAACTTTTATACAATATTTTACAAACTTACAATACCGCTTATTTTACATAAAGCATGAAATATAGCACACAATAACTTTGATACAAGATAGTTGTGAAGACAATTCTAGCTAGTACACAAGTCGTTCAGCAAAGGCAATAAAGACACGTAATTCATACGTCCAGAAACAAGTCATGCATTCTGGTTTTACTAGGACTACTTCCCATCCTTGGTCTTGTGCAACATAACCGTTATGGCCGTTTATAAGACAGCGTGTTGTAACGTCATCAAAGGGACGAGGGTTACGTAATGTCCAACAGTCCCATAATAATCTAAAAACCTCATTTCTTACCCCAATTACCGACTCCGTCACTTGTGGAAACATTTTGTTTAATAGTTGTAGCCCGATGTTCTTGTTCTCACTTTGGTGAGAAGCGAACATTACTAATCCGTAAGCATAACATGCTTCTTTATGTTGCATGTTAGCCGCTTTTTCTAAATCACGAAGTCCAATATTCGGATATATTGAGTCAAAATAATTTCTTAACCCGTTGCGTAAAATAGCATTTGGGTTCCCCGCAATATATGCGTCAAAGTAAACACATCGTAACTTATGGGTTTCCCAATGTGATATCCCCCATCTTTCAAACGAAAGTCTCTTATAAACCAAGACATTCTTGGAACGTTCTTCGAATGTCTTACAAACTGATCTCGTCTTAAATAGTTGTGCCGAAGAATTCTGGCCGACTCTAGACAAGATTTCATCAATCATGTCTCCGGGTAGGTCTCTTAAAATATTGGGTTGTCTATCCATTTTGTGTTTTTAAACTGTAAAATAGACAAGAGTTAGATTCATAAAAAAAATACTTATTAATACAAGCAATTTTTACATATATCATAAAGCATAAGAACACTATATTACATATATTACACCACACGAATACAACTATCTTATTCCGACTCGCTCGTTTCTTCTTCTTCGGTTTTGGTTCGTTTTGCCAAGTTTCTAGGGATATATGATGTTCCCCTAATACGAGCCGTCGTTGTCCACATTGGTTTAGAAAAACCTGGTGGTTTAGAGGTTCCCGGGTCATTGTTACAACTTAAGGACTTCGGGGGTTGACGATACATATAAAGTTCATCGGGGTTGGAATTAGATTTCTCTATTTTTATGCCCTTTCCCTTATTATTTTCTTTTGGCTTTTTAAATTCAGTTGGGGTAATTTCTATAACATCATCGGAATTCTCGTCGGAATCCGATTCATCAGAGAATTGGTAATCCTCCCAATATTTTGCTTCCTTGGCGGAAACACCATTGACCATAATTAACTTTGGTCGGTTGGTTGAGGATTTTCTTTTACTTAACCGTTTTATTATTTCCCCCACCGGTTCTATTTCTTCATCCGGTTCCGATTCTTCTTCCGGTTCCGATTCTTCTTCCGGTTCCGACTCTTCTTCCGGTTCCTCTTCGGGAACTTGTGAATCAGTCCACAAATCATTCCAATTTACATTTGACTCTTCATTATTATTAGGTGAGTCAATGGGACTTGTTCTAGAGGTAGACATCTATCACATAATATCAAACACGTTAAGAGATTAATATATCACATAATATTCATATGTTAAAAATATATAGTTTACAACAAAAATGTTAAGCAATCATTTTTAAAGAAAACACGGTCGAAGTCCAGACTCACTAATGCATCCTAACAAACTCGATAAGACACACTAATGCAAATTTTCTGGTTCTCTAAGACCAACGCTCGGATACCAACTGAAATGTCCCGTTCTTATTGATTAAAAACGTTCCATATTAATTGATTTCGTTGCGAGGTTTTGACCTCTATATGAGACGTTTTTCAAAGACTGCATTCATTTTAAAACAAACCATAACCTTTATTTCATAAATAAAGGTTTAAAAAGCTTTACGTAGATTATCAAATAATGATAATCTAAAATATCCTGTTTACACACGACCATTACATAATGGTTTACAATACAAATATGTTACATCGAAATCAGTTTCTTGAATGCAATTTTTACACAATATCAAACAAACATGGACTCCAAATCTTGTCCTTATTTTAGTATGCAACAGCGGAAGCTCTTAATATTCACCTGAGAATAAACATGCTTAAAACGTCAACAAAAATGTTGATGAGTTATAGGTTTAACCTATATATATCAAATCATAACAATAGACCACAAGATTTCATATTTCAATACACATCCCATACATAGAGATAAAAATCATTCATATGGTGAACACCTGGTAACCGACAATAACAAGATGCATATATAAGAATATCCCCATCATTCCGGGACACCCTTCGGATATGATATAAATTTCGAAGTAATAAAGCATCCGGTACTTTGGATGGGGTTTGTTAGGCCCAATAGATCTATCTTTAGGATTCGCGTCAATTAGGGTGTCTGTTCCCTTATTCTTAGATTACCAGACTTAATAAAAAGGGGCATATTCGATTTCGATAATTCAACCATAGAATGTAGTTTCACGTACTTGTGTCTATTTTGTAAATCATTTATAAAACCTGCATGTATTCTCATCCCAAAAATATTTGATTTTAAAAGTGGGACTATAACTCACTTTCACAGATTTTTACTTCGTCGGGAAGTAAGACTTGGCCACTGGTTGATTCACGAACCTATAACAATATATACATATATATCAAAGTATGTTCAAAATATATTTACAACACTTTTAATATATTTTGATGTTTTAAGTTTATTAAGTCAGCTGTCCTCGTTAGTAACCTATAACTAGTTGTCCACAGTTAGATGTACAGAAATTAATCGATAAATATTATCTTGAATCAATCCACGACCCAGTGTATACGTATCTCAGTATTGATCACAACTCAAACTATATATATTTTGGAATCAACCTCAACCCTGTATAGCTAACTCCAACATTCACATATTGAGTGTCTATGGTTGTTCCGAAATATATATAGATGTGTCGACATGATAGGTTGAAACATTGTATACGTGTCTATGGTATCTCAAGATTACATAATATACAATACAAGTTGATTAAGTTATGGTTGGAATAGATTTGTTACCAATTTTCACGTAGCTAAAATGAGAAAAATTATCCAATCTTGTTTTACCCTTAACTTCTTCATTTTAAATCCGTTTTGAGTGAATCAAATTGCTATGGTTTCATATTGAAATCTATTTTATGAATCTAAACAGAACAGTATAGGTTTATAGTCAAAAAAATAAGTTACAAGTCATTTTTTGTAAAGGTAGTCATTTCAGTCGAAAGAACGACGTCTAGATGACCATTTTAGAAAACATACTTCCACTTTGAGTTTAACCATAATTTTTGGATATAGTTTCATGTTCATAATAAAAATCATTTTCTCAGAATAACAACTTTTAAATCAAAGTTTATCATAGTTTTTAATTAACTAACCCAAAACAGCCCGCGGTGTTACTACGACGGCGTAAATCCGGTTTTACGATGTTTTTCGTGTTTCCAGGTTTTAAATCATTAAGTTAGCATATCATATAGATATAGAACATGTGTTTAGTTGATTTTAAAAGTCAAGTTAGAAGGATTAACTTTTGTTTGCGAACAAGTTTAGAATTAACTAAACTATGTTCTAGTGATTACAAGTTTAAACCTTCGAATAAGATAGCTTTATATGTATGAATCGAATGATGTTATGAACATCATTACTACCTTAATTTCCTTGGATAAACCTACTGTTAAAGAGAAAAATGGATCTAGCTTCAATGGATCATTGGATGGCTCGAAGTTCTTGAAGCAGAATCATGACACGAAAACAAGTTCAAGTAAGATCATCACTTGAAATAAGATTGTTATAGTTATAGAAATTGAACCAAAGTTTGAATATGATTATTACCTTGTATTAGAATGATAACCTACTGTAAGAAACAAAGATTTCTTGAGGTTGGATGATCACCTTACAAGATTGGAAGTGAGCTAGCAAACTTGAAAGTATTCTTGATTTTATGAAACTAGAACTTTTGGAATTTATGAAGAACACTTAGAACTTGAAGATAGAACTTGAGAGAGATCAATTAGATGAAGAAAATTGAAGAATGAAAGTGTTTGTAGGTGTTTTTGGTCATTGGTGTATGGATTAGATATAAAGGATATGTAATTTTGTTTTCATGTAAATAAGTCATGAATGATTACTCATATTTTTGTAATTTTATGAGATATTTCATGCTAGTTGCCAAATGATGGTTCCCACATGTGTTAGGTGACTCACATGGGCTGCTAAGAGCTGATAATTGGAGTGTATATACCAATAGTACATACATCTAAAAGCTGTGTATTGTACGAGTACGAATACGGGTGCATACGAGTAGAATTGTTGATGAAACTGAACGAGGATGTAATTGTAAGCATTTTTGTTAAGTAGAAGTATTTTGATAAGTGTATTGAAGTCTTTCAAAAGTGTATAAATACATATTAAAACACTACATGTATATACATTTTAACTGAGTCGTTAAGTCATCGTTAGTCGTTACATGTAAGTGTTGTTTTGAAACCTTTAGGTTAACGATCTTGTTAAATGTTGTTAACCCAATGTTTATAATATCAAATGAGATTTTAAATTATTATATTATCATGATATTATCATGTATGAATATCTCTTAATATGATATATATACATTAAATGTCTTTACAACGATAATCGTTACATATATGTCTCGTTTAAAAATCATTAAGTTAGTAGTCTTGTTTTTACATATGTAGTTCATTGTTAATATACTTTATGATATGTTTTCTTATCATAGTATCATGTTAACTATATATATATATATATCCATATATATGTCATCATATAGTTTTTACAAGTTTTATCGTTCGTGAATCACCGATCAACTTGGGTGGTCAATTGTCTATATGAAACATATTTCAATTAATCAAGTCTTAACAAGTTTGATTGCTTAACATGTTGGAAACATTTAATCATGTAAATATCAATCTCAATTAATATATATAAACATGGAAAATTTCGGGTCACTACAACTACACTACACATGATCTTGAACTTGGAGCCGTTGTCTTTGCGCTCAAATTGTGGAGACATTATTTGTACGGAACTAAGAGCACTATCTTCACCGATCACAAGAGTCTCCAGCACATCTTCGATCAGAAGCAACTGAATATGAGACATCGTCGATGGATCGAGATGGTCAACGACTACGATTGTGAACTCCGTTATCACCCTGGCAAGGCCAATGTTGTAGATGACGCTTTAAGCCGAAAGGAGAGGACGGCACCTCTTCGTGTTAGGGCTCTGAACATCACCATCCATTCGAACCTCAACAGCCAGATCAGAGTAGCCCAAGATGAGGCTCTCAATGAGGAGAGCATATCTCACAAACATTTGAACATACTTGTCTCTCGGTTCGAGGTTAGGGAGTCTGGACTCCGATGTTATGCCGGAAGAATTTGGGTACCTCTTTATGGAGATCTACGGAACCTGATACTTGATGTAGCACACAAGTCGAGATATTCAATTCATCCTGGAGCGGGAAAAATGTACCACGACCTTAAAGAACAGTATTGGTGGCCGAATCTTAAGAAGCACGTTGCAACTTATGTTGGTAAGTGTTTAAATTGCTCGAAGGTTAAGGCCGAACATCAGAGGCCTTCTGGGTTACTTCAACAGCCGGAAATCCCACACTGGAAGTGGGAAAGGATCACAATGGATTTCATTACTAAGCTGCCGAAGACGGTGGGCGGATACGATACTATTTGGGTTATTGTTGACCGCCTTACCAAATCTGCACACTTCCTAGCGATGAAGGAAACTGATACAATGGAAAGACTTGCTCAGCTGTACATCAAAGAGGTTGTATCTCGTCATGGTGTACCTTTATCGATCATCTCCGATCGCGATCCCCGTTTTGCTTCTAGATTTTGGCGTTCCTTGCAAGAAGCCATGGGAACTCGTCTCGACATGAGTACTGCTTATCACCCTTAGACTGACGAGCAAAGTGAACGCACGATTCAGACCTTGGAGGACATGCTGCGTGCATGTGTCATTGATTTTGGAAAGGCCTGGGAGAGACATTTTCCACTCGCCGAATTCTCGTACAACAACAGTTATCACTCTAGCATTAATGCTGCACCTTTTGAAGCATTGTATGGCCGTAAGTGCCGATCTCCTATTTGTTGGGCCGAAGTAGGCGAAAAGCAAATCACCGGACCCGAGGTAGTCCACGAAACGACGGAGAAGATTGCTCAGATTCAAGCTAGACTTAAGACTGCCCGTGACCGCCAAAAGAGTTATGCCGATCTTAAACGTAAGGACTTTGAATTTAATGTTGGTGATCGTGTAATGTTAAAGGTTGCACCTTGGAAAGGTGTGATCCGTTTTGGAAAACGTGGAAAGTTGAACCCACGATACATTGGTCCTTTCGAGATCTTGGAACGTGTTGGACCAGTTGCATACCGTTTGGATCTACCAGCACAATTGAGCTCAGTTCATCCTACCTTCCATGTATCGAACTTGAAGAAGTGTCTTGTTGCACCCGAACTTATCATACCATCGGAAGAACTTACTATTGACGACAAACTCCACTTTGTGGAGGAACCTGTTGAAATTATGGATCGTGAGATCAAAACTTTGAAACGCAACAAGATTTCGATTGTACGGGTACGATGGAATGCCAAATGAGGACCTGAGTTTACTTGGGAACGAGAGGATCAAATGATGCGGAAATATCCTCACCTTTTCCCGACTCCTCCATCTACCTCAGCTTAAATTTCGGGACGAAATTTTCTTTAACAGGTGGGTAATGTAACGACCCTGGAAATTCCAACGTTATTTTATTAATAATTATTATTATTAATACGCATGTTTAAACGAATGTATGTTATTACATTTACATGTTGCCATGATTGCCCGTACTTGACTTTTAAGTGCCCGAAACGTCTTTGTGACACACGAAACTTCACGAATAATATTTCTAGATATTATTTGCATTCATGATTAAGTTTTATTAATCATTTTGATTAACTATGGCTATTAGTTAGTTACTTGGGCTTTAATTGGTTTAACTTGTGATTTATTTGAACTTGGGCTTTGTTAGTGTAATGGACTCATGTAATTGGACTTCCAAGCCCACCCTACATTTATTAGTGGACCTTTAGCCCACTCTTGCAACTTGTAAGTACCATTTAACATGTAACTAGTTAGTTAGAATACTTGGAATCTTGTTATCACTCAATCCCCATGCACATACCTCTAATAACCACACTTTTGAAGCTTTACTTGCAAGTGACTACAAAACAATCCCTCTCCCCTTTTTTGGACTGCAGGCCGTGGCCTAGATGGGCACCAAAGGAGTTCAAATCTTTTTTTTTACATTACTTGTTACTTGTAAATCTCATTCTCAAACTCACACACAAAAATACTTCCAAGTTTACTCTCTTTTCTCTCTTGCTTTTCTCTCAAATCTAGTAAGTAGCAAGATAACTTTTCTCTCCTTTTTACTTCTAAAAACTGAATTCTACATCTTCATCATCATCATTCTTTTATTTAAATGTTACTTGTCTTTGATTAGTTAATTACTTGTTGTTATTTACTTACATGTTTCAAGAATCTAACTTCCTAGTCTTGATTCTTCATAATATCTTGTAATCATCAAGAACACAAGAACTAAACTTACTAGTTTATATTCTACATATATTGTTTCAAAAGATATAAGTTCATTGTTGTTGAAATCATACTTGTAAGTCATGGAAGTAAACTTAAAGTTTACTTTACTTAAAGATCAACTTTGGTTGAATCTTTAAAGTATGAGCAACCCTTGAACTAATTACTTGTTTAATTAACTTGTTTCTTTATTTTATACACTTTAAATTCATGTAGTTAGTTTATATGGTCAAGTACTACAAGTTAGTCTTGATCTCATATCTCTTGAACAAATTAAGTTAACCTTGGAAGTTCAAGAACACACAAACAAGTTTTCTTTAAATATAACTTTGGATCTAGACTTTTGAGTCTTGGATCTTCAAGATAAAACTAAGAACTATGTTCTACTACTTATGATCTTGATTAGTTAGTTAACTTTCAAGTTTGTAACTTGTTATTAGCTTTAAAGTCCATGTATGTGTTAGATCTAAGACTTTGATGCAACTTTGGTTCATCAAACTTCATACAACTCTTAAGTGAGTTGTGCTTCATGTCCTAGACTTGCACGTGGGTTATGATGGTCAAGAATTGGTTAAGATGATGTAGATACATCAATGAGTTGTACACTTGAAGCTATATGCATCAAGGATGAGAACCATGATGAACATCAAGCACCAAGACCACCGGAACTCTTTTAAACTCACTGTTCTGTCCAAAACCTACTGACCTGATGATTCTGGAACAGACCAGTAGACCTGGGCTGTTCTAACCTTGATTTTTAGATAGAACCTTTCGAGTAGATAACTTTTCATATAGGACTCGTCTTAATCCGAGTTACGGTTTAGGATTTATGGCCCTCCGATCGTCACTATGTCCTTTAACGTTGTGCAGAAATTTCTGACCTACTCGTACTTAGACCGTCGCCACGGTCAAACCAAGACGAGATTGCTTCTGTAAATTTTACCACATTTAAGGAACTCATAGACGGAGCCATGGCCACTGGTCTCACCTTAATTCAGTAAGGGTAGAGGCCGTGGTGACTGACTGAAGTCAGACTTTGTTGAAAACTACTTTCATAAACGAAACTTACTTTACGCCTTTTGTTTGATGATGTATGATGATGACCCTTAAGACCTTAATTACATACTTTTAAACCTATTAAGACGATTTACTGATTTAGTACTATTTGACTTAGGTTGAGGACTTCGGACCATTTACTTGCACACCTTTCCCGACTACTACTTTACCGCTACATATCATTGTGAGTTATAGCATTCCCTTTTTACTTTAACTTATTTTGGGAACTGAGAATACATGCGGATGTTATGTTTTACATACTAGTCATGAGTACTTAAACTTATATATGTGTGGGTTATACAACGGCATAAACATTCCCTTTAGCTCGGTAACGTTTAATCATTGGTTTTTGAACCATGAACGCGAATCTTAGATATGGATCCATAGGGTTTGACATCCCCACTTGGGTTAGTCGCGCTAGCATTTAACGAGTGTTTAATACTTCGTAGACATACGCACTTACCAAGTGTACTTTCAGGGGGTATAAACGTTAAGTTAGTTACCGAGTGCCCACGGTTAACATATACTTTATCATACTGTTTTGAAACGCTCTTTGTAGCACTGAAATCTCGTGGCCTACCTTACATACTGTTATACTTAAACTATAGCTCACCAACCTTTGTGTTGACGTTTTTAAGCATGTATTTCTCAGGTGCTTGAGGTTGCTTCCGCTGTGTACTAGTCGTGCTGTAGAACCCGCTGCTTAGAGTTGTTATCGCATGACTATTTATCTTGCATTCAAACTTATTTACTTTTGAAACTATGTTATGTAACGACCTTTGGGGTCACGTACACTTATTTATTTGCTTCTACTTAGTGAAGCATTCTTTTGAAATGTAAAACATTTGATGTCGGTTATGACATCACCTTTTTATCGTGAATGCAATTTCTTTAATTACAGCATATAGTACTTAACCTTGTAATGATCCTGTTGTTGATGATTCGTACACGATGGTTTTGTACGGGGCATTATAGTTTGCATAGTCTGCAAACCATGGAATTTCTTTATAATCTATCTTCAATAGATATTCATCAGGAAAGTTGTCTTGTATGGCCGATTCATTTAGAACTTCTAATTCGGGATTTTCAAGACGAGAAAGATGATCAGCGGCGAGATTTTCTGCTCCTCTTTTATCTCGGATTTCAATATCAAACTCTTGTAAGAGTAAGATCCAACGGATTAATCTTGGTTTAGCATCTTGTTTTGAAAATAGGTATCTAAGAGCAGAATGGTCGGTATAGACCACCGTTTTTGCTAGAACGAGATATGATAAAAATTTGTCAAAAGCAAAGACAATAGCAAGGAGTTCTTTTTCAGTAGTTGTATAGTTCGTTTGTGCTCCTTGTAACGTCTTACTAGCATAATATATAGGTTGAAATCGTTTTTCAATCCTTTGTCCTAAAACGGCTCCCATTGCAAAATCACTTGCATCGCACATTAGTTCAAATGGTAGATTCCAATTTGGTGTTATCATGATCGGTGCATTAGTGAGTTTCTCTTTAAGAATATTAAAAGATTTGATACATTCATCTGAAAAGATGAATGGAGCATCTTTTTCTAGGAGTTTATTCATAGGAGTGGCAATTTTAGAAAAATCTTTTATGAAACGTCGGTAAAAACCGGCATGCCCTAGAAAACTCCTAACTCCTATAACATTGGTGGGATGTGGAAGTTTAGCAATTACATCTACTTTAGCTCTATCCACTTCAATTCCTTCTTTTGAAATTTTATGTCCAAGAATGATGCCCTCTTTAACCATGAAATGGCATTTCTCCCAATTAAGTACTAGATTTGATTGTTCGCATCTAATAAGCATTCGTTCCAGATTAACTAGACATGATTCAAATGTATCACCGAAGACTGAAAAGTCATCCATGAAAACTTCCATGCATTCTTCTATCATGTCGTGAAAAATTGCCATCATACACCTTTGAAAGGTTGTAGGGGCGTTGCAAAGTCCAAATGGCATGCGTTTGTAAGCAAAAGTACCATAAGGGCACGTGAATGTGGTTTTCTCTTGATCTTCGGGTGCTATTAGAATTTGAAAATATCCGGAAAATCCATCTAGAAAACAATAGTAACTATTTCCGGCTAATCTTTCCAACATTTGATCTATGAAAGGTAAGGGAAAGTGATCTTTTCTGGTGGCGTCATTTAATTTTCTATAATCAATACACACACGCCATCCTGTTATAGTCCTAGTAGGAATAAGCTCATTTTTCTCATTTGTAATGACAGTCATGCCACCCTTCTTAGGCACGCATTGAACTGGGCTTACCCATGGACTATCAGAAATTGGATCAATTAGACCTGCGTCTAGCAGTTTAATAATTTCTTTTTTAACTACATCTTGCATATTAGGATTTAGTCTTCATTGGCGTTGCACATACGTTTTATGACCTTCTTCCATAAGGATTTTATGTGTGCAATACGAAGGACTTATTCCTTTAATATCATGAATCTTCCATGCAATGGCTGGTTTATGAGCTTTCAACACAGAAATGAGTTGTGATTTCTCATTTTCAGTAAGAGAAGACGATATTATTACAGGTAATTTAGATTCACCATGTAAATAAGCGTATTCCAAATGGTTTGGAAGTGGCTTTAACTCTAATTTCGGTGGTTCTTTTATCGATGATTTATATCGATATCTGTCTTCTTCTTTTAGCATTTGAATTTCTTCTGTTGTTGGTTCATATCCATTAGCTATAAGTGTAGCTAACATTTCAGCTTCATCAATTGGTTCATTACCTTCTCCTAAAGAACATTCTCCTGTTCCTTGTAATTCTGAAAATTCTTCTAATAATTTTTCATGTGCATCTATAGTTTGAATATAATAACATGTATCATCTGCAGATTGTGGTTGTTGCATTGCTCTATCAACTGAAAAGGTAACACTCTCATCCTCTATACTTAGGGTCAATTTCTTACCGAACACGTCTATCATTGCTTTAGCCGTGTTTAAGAATGGTCTTCCTAATATGAGAGGAACTTGAGAATCTTCTTCCATGTCCAGAACAACAAAATCTACTGGAAATACTAAAGTACCAACTTTAACTAGCATGTTCTCCATTATCCCTCTAGGATATTTTATTGATCTATCAGCTAGTTGTATGCTTATTCTGGTTGGTTTCAATTCTCCAAGGTCTAGTTTAGCGTATAGTGAATACGGCATTAGATTTATACTAGCACCTAAGTCTGCCAATGCTTCTATTGAACAAAGACTACCCAGAAAACATGGAATTGTGAAACTTCCTGGATCAGATAATTTTTCTGGTATCTTATTCAACAGCACTGCTGAACAATTAGCATTCATGGTAACAGCCAAGAGTTCTTCCATTTTCTTTCTATTTGAGATTAGATCTTTCAAGAATTTAGCATATCTAGGCATTCCTGAAATCATATCAATGAAAGGAAGATTTACATTTATCTGTTTAAACATATCCAAGAATTTGGATTGCTCGGCTTCAAGTTTCTCTTTCTTCATTTTACTCGGGTAAGGAAGTGGTGGTTGGTATGGTTTAACATAAGGTTTAGCCTTAACTGTGTTATATTCATTAACCTTTTCAACTACCGGTTCTTTTTCCTTATCTTGATCAGGTTGTGGTTCTTGTGGAGTAGGAATAGCTTCATCAGAAGTTACAAGTATTTCAGGTGGTTTAAGTGTTGTACCACTTCTTGTGGTAATGGCTTTAGCTGTTTCATTTTGAGGGTTAGCATTTGTATCACTAGGTAGACTTCCCGGTTTTCTTTCACCTATTAACCTTGCTAGGTTACTTACTTCTTGTTCCAGATTTTGAATAGAAGCTTGTTGATTTCTAAATGCTTGAGCATTTTGTTCATTAGTTTGTTTATGAGATGTGAAAAACTGCGTTTGAGTTTCAACTAGCTTCGTCATCATATCTTCTAAATTCGGCTTTTTATCATCGGTTTGTTGTGGTGGTTTGTTTTGAAAATTAGGTCTTTGCTGGTTGTAAGTATTATTGGATACTTGTTGATTGCTAGGACCATGTTGGTTGTTGTATGGAATATTTCGGTTATAATTCTGGTTTTGATTGTAAATCAGTCTTGGCGGTTGATAATTATTCTGATAATTATTTCCAGGCCTTTGGTTTATGTATGAAATATTCTCTCTTTGTTCCATTGTTAATTCAATACTGAGACAATCTTTTGTCAAATGTGGTCCTCCACACTGCTCACAACTAATTCGTATTGAGTGAATATCTTTAGTCATCTTTTCCATTCGTCTCTCAACAGCATCTATCTTTGCGGAAATGGAATGTAAGTCATGGCTAGAATCGGCTCTAGCTGCTTTAGATGATCTAACGATATCTTTTTCTTGGTGCCACTCATGTGAGTGGGAAGCAGTGTTATCAATAATTTTGTAAGCATCAGTTTCGGTTTTCTTCATAATAGAACCACCAGCTGCTATATCTATGTCTTTTCTTGTAGTGATGTCGCATCCTTGGTAGAATATTTGTACTATTTGACAGGTGTCTAAACCATGTTGCGGACATCCTCTTAACAACTTTCCAAATCTAGTCCACGCCTCATGTAGAGTTTCATCTGGCTTCTGTGTAAACGTAACAATTTCTCCTTGAAGTCTTACGGCTTTAGATGCAGGAAAGAATTGTTTAAGAAATTTTTCAACTAAAACGTCCCATGTATCAATCGCCCCTTCAGGTAACGATTCCAACCAATCTTTGGCTTCTCCCTTTAAAGTCCAGGGAAATAACATGAGATATATCTGTTCATCCTCTACTTCTCGGATTTTAAATAGTGTGCAGATCCTATTAAAGGTACGAAGATGTTCATTTGGATCTTCCTTCGGCGCACCACTAAATTGGCATTGATTAGTCACCATGTGTAGAATTTGCCCTTTGATTTCATAATCTGGCACATTAATGTCTGGATGAGTAATTGCGTGACCTTGGCCAGTGCGTTTAGCTCTCATTCGGTCTTCCATACTTAAAGGTTCTGTTACTTCCATAATTGAATTTGTTGAATCGGAATCACTAGAGGATTCTGATTTAATGGTTCGTTCCTCAACAATCTGTGTTTGAATGATTGGTGGTTCTGGAGGAAAATTTAATGGTTCAGGATCTACGAATCGTCCCTGAATATTCTCCGGATTCTCAATTGTGAGGTCGGGTTCAAAAAATGGATTATCGGAAATTTGAACTGGAGTACTTGGTCGACTGGATGACGATTCTAAAGAAAAATCAACGGCGGTAATATTTGCTAAATGTCTTGATCTAGTTACAGGTGGTGAACGTACAAAAGGTGGTGAACGTCTTGCTCGGTGCATTCACTGTATATCCTATTAGTTTTTAAAAGGAAAGAAAAATTATAATAAGTTATCCAATCAATAGACTTTTCTGATTTTGCCCACGTTTCGAATAGCCAAAAGATGCAGCAGAGGGGCAGGATTCGTTTGGTCTCAATATAATTGAGGACTGTTTGGCTCCAATAACCCGGTCCACATACAAATTCAACTATTACTACGAACCAGAAAATTTTGATGTCTATCAATTTAACCACTTAAAATAAATTTTCGTAATTTTAAGAAATTTAGATAAGAAGTAGAATAAAAATCTATGTCCTAAAACTAGAATAGCGAGAAATAAGAAAGAAAAAGAGTTCGTCGAAAAAGGTCGAAAAAGAAAAATGGTTGAAAAATAAAAGGTGACGAAAAATAAGAAAAAGAGAAAAAAAAATGACTTATAAAACTTAAAAACACTCGAATAACCTAACCTTATTACTACAACTAACTTAAAATTATAATCACAAATTGAGATTATTAATTGGAATGATAATTGATACATAGGTAAAAGTCGTCTAAAAATATTAAAGCTTACAGGAAAAACTAAATCCCAAATGGAAATAACTTAAAAAGAAACTAAAACTTAAAAGGGCGTCGCAAAATTCTAAAGTACCTAAATTTTAGTCTAAAGAAAAAGCACTTAAGGAATTCTACGGCAAAGCCTAAATATCTAGAAGTAAAAATAACTATGGCAAAAACTAAGTTTAAAACTAAATATGAGCTAAAAATACAAATATTACGCTAAAACGATTAAAAAGGGACAAAATATAAAAATAAACTAAAAGTTGTAAAAAGTACAATTTTTATAAAAATATTATTTTTATATTATTTATTTTATAAAACTATTAATTTATATATATAATAAAACAAATTAAAATTTAAAATACAATTTAATTTAAAAACTTAAACTAATTATATTAATAATTAAGTAATTAGGGTTTATTAATAATAATAATTATAAAATCCGTAATTAATGCGAAATTAGGGTTCTGTCACGTGTGTCAGAGTGTCTCCGCGAGTCGCGGTATTCCAAGCAGCAAACTCCGCGAGTCGCGGGGTTCCAATTTTCAACTCAGGTACAGTTTAAAATTTGACGCGTTTTTTTTTTAAATCAAAATATTTATATAATAAAAACTTATATTTAAAAACTAAAATAAAAATAGAACTACTTTATAATTTTAAAAATATCTTAAAAATAGATTTATATATATATATTAAAATTTGTTTTTCGGTTTTTTTTTTTTTATGTTCTAAATAAACACAAAATATTTAAATAAAACTTATATTTTTATAAAATAAAAATAAAGAAACTTTATAAAACTTAAATATTTAACAAACTCTTAAAAATATTTATATTTTTGTTTTCTTTTTATATTTTCGAATAATTAAAAACGTATTTTTTACAAAAACGTATTTTTATAAAAGTAAACTAAAAATAAAAATCTTTTTTTTTTATATTAGCGTTGCGCTTCCGGCTTTTAAGCGAGTCCCCGGCAGCGGCGCCAAAAATACTTAATGTTTGAGCAGAGTGGTATAAAATACTATTAATTTTTAGCAGGAAATACTATTAAATACGATACAATTTTACACAAAATATTTATTTATTTATAGAATGGATATACTTAAACCTTGCTACAACACTTATAGGCAGTGTACCTAATCGTACAGTAGTGTAGTTTTTAGTAAGTCCGGTTCGTTCCACAGGGAAAATCTTTAAACAAAGCTTAACGCTATATTAGTTTACTTTTATAAAAATACAAATATATATATAAGTAATATTATTATTATAAAGGGGGTTTTTACCGTTTAATGACCGGTTTGTCGATTTTAAAACTTTAGTCGCAGTTAAAACCAAATGTAAAATAATAAATAAATACAAGACTTAAATTAAAGCGTAAAGTAAATAACGATAATGAAATTGCGATAAATAAAAGTGCGATAAACTTGCGATTAAAAAATACGAAAATTAAAGTGCAATTAAATACAATAACAATAAATAAAATGCGATAATTAGAAGTGCAATTAAATATAAAATAAAGGAAATAAAATATAAAATAAAATAATTATGCTTATTTAAACTTCCGTAATCATGATGTTTGACGTGTTGATTTTAGTTTTATGCCCATGGGTTAATTGTCCTTTGTCCTGGATTATTTAATATGTCCGTCTGGTTTTTGTCCATAACAGTCCATCAGTCATAAATATAAAGTGCGAGTGTCCTCGTCAAATTATCCTTATACCCGAAGTTAAATATTCCAACTAATTGGGGACTTAAACTGTAACAAGGTTTTATTACTTTGTTTAATAATTACACCAGAATGTCGACTGAGTGTAACCCAAGGTTTTAATACTTTGTTATCAATTATGTCAAGTGTCCTTGTACATAATTTCACCCCTGTTTTAATAATTCTAGTGGCTATTAATCCATTCCCGTGTTCGGTTAAATGAACGATTATTTGTACATATAAATACCCCGCCCATCGTGTCCGATCGAGTGTATATGGTAATTTATAGGGACTCCCAATTGTAAATCTTTATATTAACATTAACAAACTATCATTTAGTTAAACAAATATAAAGCCCATTAATAGCCCATAGTTTAATTTCCACAAGTGTCGTTCTTTTGTCCAAACCCCAATTATGGTACAAAGTCCAATTACCCAATTTTAGTAATTAGCCCAACATCATGATTACTTCGGATTAAATAAGCATAATAATAACTTAGCTACGAGACATTAAATTAAAAAGGTTGAACATAACTTACAATGATTAAAAATAGCGTAGCGTTACACGGACAGAATTTTGACTTATACCCTTACAACATTTGCTAACATACCCTTATTATTAGGATTAAAATTAAAATTAAAATTAAAATATAAATTATAAATATAAATATTACGTATATAGATAGAGAGATTGATGGATATTGGATGAAAAATTGATCAGAATTCGTTGGGCTTTATAGGAAGTTTCAGTTTTTGGGGCTCCGCGACTCGCGGCCCATTCCTTCTTCAAACTCCGCGAGTCGCGGAGTTTGTAATTACAGCTCACTCCATTTTGGCTCTTTGTTTACCGACGGTTTATTATATAAATATAATATATATATAATTTATATAATTAATTATATATTATATTATATTTATATACATAGTTAACTTGTAATTTTTAGTCCGTTGCGTCGAGCGTTGAGAGTTGACTCTGGTCCCGGTTCCGGATTTTCGAACGTCCTTGCGTACAATTTAATATCTTGTACTTTGCGTTTTGAATCTTGTACTCTTGTAATTTCGAGACGTTTCTTATCAATAATTGGAACCTCTTTGATTGTCTTTTGTACTTTTGAGCTTTTTGGTCGTTTGCGTCTTCAATTCGTCGAATCTGTCTTTTGTCTTCACCTTTTATTATTTAAACGAATATCACTTGTAAATAGAACAATTGCAACTAAAAGCTTGTCTTTCTTGAGGAATAATGCTATGAAATATATGTTCGTTTTTAGCATTATCAGTGTTCTTCTGAGGATTCGTCTGATGAACGGGTTTCTTCAGTATTCTGATTCTCCACTTTGATACTTGCAGGGTTAATTTCTATATCTTTAACCTCAACCTTGTCAGTCTTCTTCTTGAAACGAATGATTAAATTGTGATCTTTCGTCTCAAACCTCATTAATTCTTCATGACGCTTAATGCTTAGAGAGGGTATTATCGCAGTTTCTCTTACGTCTTCCATTTCCTCCTCCTCTTCAGATTCATCCTTTTCCTCTATTTCATCACTGGGATCCTCTTCTTCCATTTCTGGGTCGTCCGCAGACTGTGATTCGACACCCATCTTGATATCATTGGATGGTGGTAAGACTCGTCATCGGAAGTGATCCATCTGTTGGAAATAGCAAACATCTCTGCCTGTCCAGAAAGATCGATGGGTCAGTCAATTTTGAAGGTAACGCTCTCCCCATGTGATCGCAAGATCAAGGTTTGATTGTACACATCAATGACAGTCTTAGCCATATTCATGAAAGGTCTTCCTAACACTACTGGTGTCTGTAGGTCTTCCTTAATGTCCATTACTACGAAATCCGTAGGATATAAGAATTTGTCGACTTTCACCATGACGTTCTCAACTATGCCCTTAGGATATCGAATTGTATGATCGGCAAGTTGGATTGTCATTTTAGTTGGTGATAAGTCTCCTAACTCTAATCTCTTATAGAGAGAGTAGGGGATTAGGTTGATACTTGCTCCTAAATCTGCTTGCGCATGAATGGTTCCAGATTGGTAGATCGAACACGGGAAAATGAATCGGCCCGTGTCTCCTAGCTTTGGCGGTAGAGAGTTTCTGAGTAATACTGAGCATTTTTCATTTAGTGGAATTTTGTTAGAATCTGGTATCCTCTCCTTTGTAGAAACAAGCATTCGGATGTATCTCTTCTGGTTGGGGACTTTGGACATGGTGTCCAGGAATCTTCCATCAAGTTTGAAGGAATTAAGCTCGGATGGTTCAAAGTGTAGCCTTCCAAGATAGGGTACACGAACTGGAGTTGTAGGGGTCAGCTTCTAAGTATATGTCAATTTGTTCTTGAGCCTAGCTGACCTTCTCTGTGGTTCTTCCTCTGAGATTACGGAATCCATTTGCTTAGCTTCCTCTATGTGCGGATTTTAGATAGTATTACTGGGTAACCTTCCCTGTGGTCGGGTTTCAAGGCGTTGTGATAACTGTCCGAGCTGCATTTCCAGACTTTTGAGCAGAGCCAATTGATTTCTCATTAGTATCTCCGTCTGATCTTGTCTGGCTGCAGTTCTCTTATTTAGCTGTTGTTGTCCTTGAATGAACTGAGTCAACTGATCATCAGCTCCGAGAGTGGGGTTAGTTACTTTTGTAATCTGGGTGGTAGGGGAATTTTCCTCGACTGGTGGACCAGTGAGTGGAAGTGGTTGATTGTAAAACAATTGAGATTGTTGGACTGGATAAGGTGGGTAGCGATAGTGAAAAGGCTGGTTGCTTCGTTGAAATTGATTAACCCTAGGTTGTTAATTGAATCCGGGATTTGGTGGACGAGCTGGGTATTGAACGTAATAGACTGAACCGTCAGGGTTTTCATACTCAACTTGATATTCTTCAGTGGGTTGCGGGTTGGTACAATTAACATAAGCCTGAGCTTGGTTGACCTGCTGCAACTGCATCTTCAATTCCCTGAGTTGTTTAGCGAGAGATTCTATCTTATCCGTTAGGGATTTGATGGCCTCCGTTTGATTGTTAAGTACAGAGAGTGGGGCAGATGATGAAGTTGTTTCACCACTGTTCCAGTCATGATGATGCATTGTCATATTCTCGAGCAATTCACATGCTTCGTCTGCGGGTTGGTTCATCAAATTTCCTTGAGCTGCTGCATCAATCGTCGTCCTATGATTTACTGTAAGACCATTATAGCAGGTACATATTTGAACTGACCGTTCTAGCTGGTGATTTTTCAGTAGGGTTTTGAATCACTGCCATGCAGTGTAAAGAGATTCAACATAACTTTGTTTGAAGTTAATGATGTCATTCTTTAGTTTTGTTTGTTTAGAAGGAGGGAAATATTTGGTTAGGAATTTAGTAGCCATCTATGTCCATGATGTGATAGAATCTTTTTCTAGTCCTTCGAACCATGTTTGAGCATGATGAGTGAAAGAATAGGGAAACAAGTATAGCCAGACTATATCTTGTCCGATCCCTGGCTATTTGTAGGAGTTCGAAAAAGATATGAATTTATCAAGGTGAGAATTAGGATCGTCATTCGGTAATCCATGGAACTGATAGCTATTTTGGATGAGCTGGATGATGTGATGTTTTAATTCGAACGAGTGTCCTTGAATATCTAGAAATCTGATTGGTCCTCCTCGACCTTCAATCGAGGGTTTGGTATTTCTACTAAAGTAACGTGGAACGCCATTTGATTTCTGATTCGTGCTTCCTTGCATGCTTTAGAGATTATTGCGTCTGGATCAGGTACGGATAACAACGGACCTAGTCTAGATCGGGTTTGGGTCATACACTGGGTATGCCTTTTTGTTTTTTTAATTTTAAGCAGATAAACTAAATTTCTAAGGTAATCTAAGGTAATTCTAATGTAATCTAAGGTAATCTTAATCTAAGGTAGTCTAAAGTAATCTAATTTAGTCTAAGATAAGCTAACTATCCTATGGTTGAATATGTTTTTGGTTCTGGCTACTGATTCCCTGGTATTTCGATAACAGAGCTTCGTACGAACTATTCAACAAACCAAGTGGCCAGGCCATCTACGGAGATGCAGGATCCTTTTGGTTCCAATATAATTGGAGACTGTTCGGAAAATCCAACAACAGAGTCTGTGTATAATTGTCTTTCTTAGACACCACTAAATGCTTGTGAATAAGTTTGATAGAGAGTAGTATTGTCTGATACCAGTTCCCCGACAGCGGCGCAAAAAATAGCTTCCTTCTTGATATGGCCGAAATGGACGGTTTTATTTGTGCAGTGTCGTTAGGTCGCAACACGTCAGAATCAACCACCAAGAGGGGGTACTGTTTTAAATTTATATTTAGCGGGGCCTAAATCGTACTACTCCTTATTATGAGTAAGGGAAGTATGACCTAGAGTAGTATTTTTAAGATATCAGTAGAATCGAAGCTATGTTAAAGCTTAAGATAATTATGAAGGAGTAGTGGTTACCTAATTTTGGACTTTTCTAGTTTATATGACAGATAAAGTAAATGCGATAAAATTCGTAATTCATATAAGGTTAAAACAAGTGCATACTATGATTTCATCAGTTATTCTGCCAAGATTATGGAATGCTGGCTCATGAATAGGCAGAGGCCTTGTATTCATTACACTGGTCCTAAACGCCCCTGTCGTAAGACATGTCACTGGGTAATGTGATAGGCTTGAAGATTCTGAATAGACAGCAACGTCCCTTAACCCCGACACCCGTGCAGTCTGACTACAGGCATACACGTTCAGACGGCTCATCCAATTGAGTGACTCAGTTGGGTGACGTATTAACATTCCACAAAGGTCTAAACTTTCTTAAGCATAATAGAATACAGGGTTTACCATATCCGAGAGACGTGATGTGTTTCAATGCTTTCGTTAATGATTGGTTTTAAAAGATAGTTAGACCCTTAAAAAGAGTTCAACCATAAAGAACACCATGCCCAAGTCAGTTTGACTTCCATGAACACGTTTGGTTATCCTAACGGTCCAATCCTTTATGTGTTTAAACAAACAGTTCCTTAATTAACTAAGAATCCCTCAAGCGGGGTGCAATGCTTGAGATCGCGTTATGGTGTAGTGTACTAATCAACACTGACCGGGTTCCATGGCCTTACTTAGCAGAGGTACAGCTTACAACAACCGTTGTGCATGCACGTACAAAGTTTATATGCTTGGTAACTATACTAGCATGGTGCGGGACTGACAATGTACTAAGGGTCTAGTCAGATGTTTCACTACGAAAGAATCCTCAGTAGGAATCCAAAGTTTGATAGACTTACTACAACCTGTGTGCCTCAGTCGATCTTACATTGTATCCGATAGACTTCTCTTACCAAGGGGTGACACATATAGTGTACTCTAAATCGGGGTTCGCGACTTCCCAATAACAGAGCCAATAACTATGTTTAATTAGTTGGAAAAGCAATTGAGTTTAAAGCATAATCGGAAAGCATATCAACAACATACACAAACCATAACATTATTTCGGCATTATAACTGCTTACATCATAACATACACTAATGATAACTACTAGCTAATCATGGCAACAATATCATAGAACATAATGATAAAAGACATTATATAAAGATAAAGGATAGAAGTACCAGTAGATTAAACGATTTTCGAATACAAAAGTGACAACTTCAAACTCCAGACCACTCCTAATACAATCTTCGGCGTTCTTCTCTGGGTACTAGGTTTCCCGGACAGAGTCGAAGACCTTGAATGTATGACTAACATTGTACAAGAGAGAGAAAGAAGTGAATTGAAGTGTGTGTTGGAATGAATAACAAAGACCCTTTAAATAAGCATGGATTTTTCCTGCAAACGTTTGGCAGGCCGTTTGGCAGGCCGTTTGGCAGGCTATTTGCAGGGGCCGTTTAGCTTGGGCATGTGGCAGGCCGTTTGTGAGCCAGGCAGGCCTTTTGGCAAGCCGTTTGGCAAACCGTTTGGCTTGCTGATTCCCTGGATCGTAACTTGATTTCTTGTCTTTTACCATTTTCGCTCTAGAATCTTCGTTTTAGCTCCGATTCTCTTGATTCTTTTTGCACCGTCTTCGTAATTACATGTTCTTCAATTCTAATCGACGGAGTGAGTATTTTTCAGATAAAGTTTGAATCTTTCTTGTTTTTTGGGCCTTAATACCGAGGTGAAAACGTGACTTTTTAGCCGATATCAAAAACGCATGCAAAAATCACGCGCCGCAAAACGCACGCCGAAGTCCAAAAGTGCCTCGAAAACATGGGTCGAAAACGAGCGCCGAAAACGGGCGTCAAAAAAGCGCCTCGAAATCGGGCGTCGAAAAAGAGTCTCGAAACCGGGCGCCGAAAATGCCCGCCGAAAACGAGCGCCGAAACCGGGCGTCGTAATCGGGCGTCGAAAACGCGCTTCGAAAAAGCGGGTTGAAAATGTCGGGTCGAAACCGGGCGATGAAGAATGCGCGTCGAAATACGCGTCTAATGAATTCAATCAATTCACATTAACATCATTCATAGATACCCTGTTTAATTAATGAGACTCTTCCTTGTAAAACTCACCTAAAACCTAGCCTATTAAAATAACTCAAAATAGTCTATACAATTGTGTTATTACAATACTAAATTCAATAACCTCCTACATTTACATGTAGATGTCTAAATCACTAAGATTTTACGACGTTAGATTTCACGCTAACGGGGGGTTAGTTTTGATCATAACCTTCAACTTGATACTCTAACTGTGACATCATGTAATCGGGCCTAGCTGAAAAGACCCTTTTGACCTTGGGTGTGTTTGTATGTTAGTATAATAATTATATGTTTATAATTATTTGGTTGTTTAGTTGAGACAAGTTTGTGACAAGGGTCACAGAACAGGTTCGTTTATTTAATTTGGACACCGTTAGGGTAGTCAAATAAGGTACGAAAGATATCAGATAACTGGTAAATACCCGTGTGTGATGGGTATTGTGTTTAACACTAGTATATAAGCAAGATACCAGTTATTTCTCTAATTTTCTTGAATCTTCTAAAATACCCCGTACCTAAACTTTCACTCCCTTGAAACCCTAATCTCTTGAATCTTGATTTTGAGTCTAAATTGTGTTTTGTAATCAACTGCTACTGAATTTGTGGTCATAACAAGGTAAGAATTATTCTTTTTCATGATGTAATCTGAGATTAAAAGAGTTTTCGGTTAGGTTTTGGTACAAAAGGCTTTTTGGTCAAAATCAAGTGATTTGGGTGTTGTTTTGATGTAATTCGTTGGAGTTTAAGCTTCAATAAGTGTTATAAATGTATCCTAAAAAATTTTTGGTGTCAAAACGTTTAGAAATCGAGATTTGGGTGAAT
This sequence comes from Rutidosis leptorrhynchoides, assembly GCF_046630445.1. NCBI lineage: Eukaryota > Viridiplantae > Streptophyta > Magnoliopsida > Asterales > Asteraceae > Rutidosis > Rutidosis leptorrhynchoides. Next base: position 132,518,121 of record NC_092341.1, read on the forward strand.
TTGGCTCGAAACCCGTCAGTTTTTGCTGTTGTTGCTCGATGAACACAACCGTACGGTTGCAACCTGCAACCGCACGGGTACATAGTGCAACCGTACAGGTGCATGTGCAACCGTACGGATGCAGTGGTATTGGTGCAACCGTACGGATGCATGTGCAACCGTACGGATGGACTTGCAACTGTACAGATGCATGTGCAACTGACGGATACAGATCTGTGCAGACTTATGTTTTTTAATTGGTTGTTTTCTAGTCATTATGCTGTCCGCGTGACTTATGATAATCAGTAAGTAAATTCTGAAAATGCATAAGTGTTAAGTAGACCTTTTGTGGCGCTTTTGATACTGATTTGCTGTATTGTGCTGTTTTGTGATAACGGACAGAAACTAACTTATTTTACCTTATATTCAGGTGATAAGGATAAGGAAGAAACTCAGTGATAGATTATCTGAGCTAGTTGCTGGTATTCGGTGAGTGGGATTATCACTTGGTGTAGTATAGAGTAGCAATTGTTGTTAGTTGCCATGTTTAGTAGTTATGTTGTACAGTTGATCACCGTTAGGGTTACCATGCTTTTAGTAGTATTAGTTGCTTGTAGGAGTAGTAGTAATTGACGGGTTGCATGTGCACAAGTAGTTGTTGTTGGAACCTTGAACTGTTAGGTTCAGCTCAGAGAGGTCAACCTAGTTGTGGTTGGGTCCAGTTGGCTACTGTTTGTTGAGTATAGTGTTGAACGATGCATCACCTGTGTGTGGATGACTATACTGGGGATTCAGTAGTAAGGACTATCGGTAGACTCTAGCCTGATCAGCTAGTGGTCATGTGCCCGTACAAGCCGCCGATCCTCTAGTTGGAGCATAGTTGCCAGTTGTTGCATGTTGTATGTGATTGAATACAATTGTTGCTGTAGGAGTACAAGTTGGTACTGTATGCTAGACCGTTGATAGTTCCATTCACTTAGCCTTGTGCTAACCCCTCACCTCCTCCCCTGCAGGTTCTGGATCTTAGTGCTGGTAGGGTCGGGAGTCGAGTTGAAGATATGTTTGATAAGACGAACTCTGATGTCTTAACTTTTGTAATTACGTAACTGGTCGTTTAACGTAACACCTGTAGTTTGTAATTAAGTAATTAACTAGATGATTTGTAATAATCATGTTTGTAATTAGCTAAGGGTATTTATGTGAATTCATTCTTCCGCTGTGATTTTAAAAAAAGGGTGTTACAACTTGGTATCAGAGCATAGGTTTAGCCGCATGTACATTGTGTTGAATGTCATGTTCCCAAACCTTGTGTTGTGTCAAACATATCAGAGGGGACAGGTTAAGTGAATGTAGGGTTGATGTGTGTTAGTCGATAGGTACTAACATGTTTTCCACTAAGAGTTTGTGTGAGTTGTTGTGGTAGTGCAGATAAGGCAGATAATACAGGAAACGTGACTGGTCCGTCAGCCCCTGGAACATTTAGAGCCCCAGATGACGACGGGTATGTGTCAGAAGATAATCCACAGGAACAAATTCTAGATTTGGAGAGTCAGTTAAAGGAAGCACATGATCGAATAAAGGAATTAGAACAACGACAGGTAACTATGAATCCAAGTGGTAGTGTACCGAATCAGATGTTTAGAGGGTATCCGGTGCAGTCGAATATTTATCAGCAAACTGGAAGTGCTTTCCAATAACAGCAATGGTTACCACCTCAGTCTCAATTTCCTCAACAGTATCAGATTCCACCTCAGTTTAATCAACAGTTCCCAAATCAGATGTGGGGTCCGTATCAGATGCCGACGTTTCAACAACTGAAGAAATGCACCCTCAAACAGTTTTTGAATTGTAATCCGCCAGAGTACTCAGGAAGTTCTAACCCAACGGTAACCCTTAACTGT